>NW_026862761.1:0-34253 GCF_026571515.1 Ruditapes philippinarum | reverse complement strand
CGTTTCATGTGAATGGAAAGCAAATTGGACAATGCCGTCTTTAATAAACTTTCATGATATAAACCCATGTCTTTGATGTGTCACCATCTCTGTCTCTTGTCAAACTGCCGTGATCAAACAGTTCTTCTTCGATGCCGAATTGGACACACTTAAGTTACCCACTCTTATCTCCTCACGAATGACAATGCACCTTTCTATGTAGCCTGCAAAGAAAATTTTACTGTCAAGCATTTTCTTCTGGAATGTCACGATTTTTCACAGGCCCGTCATAGATTTTATAATGTAAATTCACTCAAAAAACTCTTTAATACAATTCCATCAAAAAACATCATCGATTATTTGAAAGCGATAAACTTGTATTCAAGGATCTAATTATCTCTTTTTTTGTTGGCATTTGCAGTTTTACATAACATTTTAGGCCATTTATGTGTTGACGTGCCGTAAAATCCAAACAAACAAACAGAAGGAATAGTAACTGATAAGAAATAAAATGCAATTTATTGATTAATTGGCCAAACAATGTAAAAAAAACAATGTAAAATGGCACAGGGGAAGGGGACTCAAAGTACGGGGAAACATGCATATTTCTATAAAATGTCATTTAAGTCAAACATATATAATTTCTCTTATTATTTCATCTTTCACAACATACCATTTACATTTACCGTTATTAATCCCAATTATTTCTTTTTCGACACAGAACATGTAATCTAAAATACACATACACATGACTTCGAAACATTCCATTTTATAAATACAAAATATCTTTATAAAGTGTATTTACAAGACTCTGAAGATATACCGCTACACTTATTACCAAAATTTTATTACGCCTTATACCACATTAACATAGATAAGGCTTTATACTATAATATACAGCATTTTGTACTTCACAACAGCAGATGTCAAGTGCCGTGTGGCAGCCGTAAAAAGTTGCCCCGTACTTCACTTCAGTGTTTTTATCTTTTCTGGTCCTTCGGGATCATTGAAGCCAACACTATAAAGTGTTGAGAATTGAGTACCACTCATGCTTAAGCCGATGCTAGGGGGCATGGGCGGTAACCAAGTCTGCAATTCTTATGTTATTTTGTTGCGATTAATGCTTCCGAGGATCACTTTGTTCCCAGAGTTTTTTTTATTTTGAGATCTTTGTGAGTCCGCCGTAAAACCAACCAAAGAAACAAAATTGACTTTCACTTTGTTTCCAGAATTGAGACGTTTTAGTTAAGTGATTAAACCAGGTTTTTGTAGCTTACATTTTTCTGTGTAAATGGGGGAAATTTTTCAGAACTTAATGGCACTATTGGAGGTTCCATGATTATCACCGTAGGATCACATCTGCGGATGTTTCTAAATTCAAATTTTTACCATTTCATATTTAAATATTCAATACTGCTGAAGCATGGGCTGGGGGCGTGTACGGTAGTTTGCACTTGACACTACCGTCCATGAATAGGCTCAATCAAACTGAGCCTACAACATTTTGAATTTTGCCGTGTTGGACTTTCTTTTGGGATTCATATTTTCTCAATTTTAGTACATTTTGGTTGTTGTTAAAGTATTTGTAGCTTACATTTTTCTGTGTAAAGGGAGGAATTTATCAGAACTTTTAACACTTTAAAACAGAACATTACACTCCATACTTCTAGTGGCAGTTTTAAATAAGATTCGTTCGGAAATATATCGATCACAATTTGGCCGTAATAAGAAACATGTATTCTTTGGATTTGTTGTTGGGATACAAATAACAACTAAGTATTTATGTAAACAACATTTTTTTAATCAAGACCCAATTATAAATATAATATGTCTATGAATGAAAAGTTTATTAAATAATTTTTACGTAAATATACCTTTTTTATGATTATTACAGCTTTAAGAAGTTGTATATTGATATATATGTAAACAGTCGATTAAAATTTACACCGAAGTTTTTATTTAAAATCAAGGCTTGATTTCCCCTTCCCCTGTACCTTTTGACATTATTGGCCTTATATTAAATCATTTATTTGTTTTGTTTTATTTCCTTATAAGTTACTAATTATGTATTCTGATGTAGTGGTTTGCCTGCCCGTACTCTGCCTTGTGCCCTGTCCTGTTATTCTTTGGGGTCCTCCTGGGCTCCTTGCCGCTGGCGCTTGTTGCTGGGTCGTGTGGGGGCTGCGTTCATTGAATGCCGCCTTTCCTTGTCGATCTTGTTTATCATATTTTGAGCCTTGTTGTACTGACCTAGACGGTACAGCAACGAACTTACAATGACAAGTGTCGGCTATTTATTTGTTTCAAGACAATAAACTAACAATTGATTGGAAAATGATGAAGATATCTAAAAATCGATTTGTTTATAATAATTGATAAAGCCAATCAAATCACTTCTTATATAATGTACTTGGCAAGACAATCAAAATGGATGCTTCCATGAAATAAAGCGTTGTGGAAAGTAAACAATTCATATTTTTGTAAGTTAATGAAAAATCGTTCTGTTACATCCCTTCCTCCTAAAAAAAAGAATTTTGAAGTAACCAAAACAAAATGTTAATCTAATGGTTTATATATATATATAGAGAGAGAGATTTTTACAGGATTTGTTAATTTAAACAAATGTCTTGGGTTTGTCGGGATTCGAACAAACAAAATAACAATGAGCATGACAATTAGGTCCCTGTCATCCCAGTCCAAGTTGCCGCTCTATCAAAGTATAATTCTATAACTTCGTTATACGCTCTCCTCCACCTTTCTTCTCTGTCTAACCGTATTCTTTCCGTTCTTCCTTTGCTATTCTTCCTTTCCTACTCTCTGAGTCGTTCCTCATTGCTTCTTCTCCTTGGCTTTCTTTTGCCCAGAGTTGGTTTCATAACCTCTGATCCCCTTTCAAAATTCCATTTTATTTAGTTCCGCCCATTGTTTTCTCGTTTAGGGCACACGCTTTTTATTACTTGGGGACCAAACGCCGCTTTTCATGGAATGGCACGGAAGTGTCACATTGAAGGTTCCATGATAACCGCCGTATGAAATAGATGGTACTGGAAAGTGCAAGTTACCGTCCACGCCCTGCGGATGTTTCTTAATTCAAAATTCTACTTTTTCACGTTTAAATGTTGAATTCTGCTTAAGCCATTTACCTAGATATAATCCATTCGATTACCTATAGTTAATTTTTGACCCTTGTATTTTTTGAAACAAGTAAACCTCATGAAGGAAATTTTTTCATAGATAAATTATCTGATAAAACAGTTGTGTTATCGTCTGCATATATGGACATTTTAACTTCAAACTTACCACCTTGAACGACTTTACCTTTAATATTCGGATTGTCTTGAATTTTTTTAGCAAAGGGATCTAAACATAGGACACAAAGAAGAGGGGAAAGGGAACAACTTTGACAAACAGAACATGAAAGAGAGAAAGGATCAGATATTTGATGATAACACTAGATTGAATATCTTTGTATAAAACTTTAATCCAATACAAGTAATGCTAAAACCAAAAGACTGTAAAGTATTGAATAAATATTTTCACGAAACCCTATCGAAAGCTTTTTCCTGATCTAGATTGATAAAAAAAATGCTTTTACATTTTTTTGTTCTACGTTATCGAAAATATTTCTTAATAAATGAACATTATCAAAAATAGATCTACCTTTAATTGAACAAGTTTGGGATATATCTTAGTCAAAAAGTCGAGAAGCGACACTTCCAACTTGTCTCATGCACTATTTTTATTCGTCGTTTTTACGACGGAGCAACGGGCATACATTTCTGAACTTTTTCATCCGATAATCCTCAGTCCTCAAGCGAAATATTTTATTAACTGTCCGGAGTCCAGTGGTATCACCTCTCATATACATACCAATGGGCTCAGAATACGTATTTTCGTAGCACTAAGTAACGTTGTAAAAACGTTCTGCAGACGGTAAACCGAGTCCTCTTGCCGAAATCTTTACACTTCGGCTTACTGCATTTACGTTGTAGTGTTTTTGATCTAAGGCTCGAAGTTCCTCAACATGACGTAACATACTGTAAAATAAACTCCGCGCAAACAATACTTGATATACATTATATTTTTTGATCTTAGCCAAAAGGCCGAGAAGCGATATATCTTGCTTGCCTCGTGTACTATTTATTCGCCGTCTTTACTACGGAGCGACGGGCTTGTATTTCTGTACTTTTTCATCACTTTCGCCTATAATTCTCAGTCCTTGAGAAGCACTTAGCGTTAGAAACATTTTACTTGCTTTCCGGGGTCCAGTGGTATCGGCTTTCATACACATATCACTCCGTGGTCGAGGCACCCGGTGAACCACGCTGACCTGACGACTCATCAATCACAAGGATTGGGTCCCTCGTCAGAAAGAACCGCAAAAGGTTCGACAGCGTGACACCAGGGGGCACGGCCGCGGGTTTCCTGGTCTTTTGAGGCGGAAAAAATGTTCGAAAACTACTATCTACCTCACCTTCTTCTTTTTCTCTTTTCTTTTCCTCTGCCTTTCTGTTCTTCCTCTGACTGTTCTATCATCTCATCATCATCATCGTCATGATCATCCCCATCATCATCACGACCATCTCCATCATCATGCTCATTCCATGCTCTCACGCTGTGCATTCTGCTCTCTCTGTCTTTCTGGCCCTTATTCTCTGTATCTCTTCAACGTCTTTCTGCCTCTCCTCTTCTGCTCTTCTTTCGCTCTCCTTGGTGTCTGCTTCTGAACAAACTCTTTTTTTTTTCTATAGTAGTGATTACTGTACTGAACAGGCGAGTTTTGAACAGTTTTTTAGACTTGAAATGGCCTATTTTCAGGCACTTTAAACAGAGTGGCGGTCTTCCAGCCAACAGTAATGAGTGCCTTGTTGCCGCACTCGAAACCGTAGCAGGTGAGTAGCCTAGACTTTTTCAATCTCAGTTACTTCCATGGTCACCAACCTCACCCCTGCTTGTAACTTGCGCTACCTTACATTCATTTAATAAAAATTAACTGATAAAACTTTGCCAAAGGGCCTGAAAATGGCCTCTACTGTTGTATTAGGGGCATAAACAGGAAGCCAATGCACCCTAAGCATTACTATTTGCGAATTTCCTTTTACTACGGAAATTTCTTCTGACCAATAGTAAGTGGATGAGTTGTATCCAATAATGACATAGAGGTACTTGAAAAAAGAACAACACTCACCTCCTTGTCGCCCTGGCTTCTTGAAAACAGCTCGACTGCACTAGGAGGGAGATTCAAGGTCTTCAGGCATTCCACAACATCATTCATGGTGACAACCCCATAACCGTTAACGTTCCGTTCCGGAACTTCAAGGTCCTATCAAGTACATCTCTGTCTAGCAAACCGGGACATAGTGCTGGGCAATCAATAATGACATCCATTGTGAAAAAACTAACGTTAACTTAACAGTAAATAGGATCTTAGCCAAGACGCCGAGAAGCGATACCTCTTGCTAGTCTCGTGCACTATTTATTCGCCGTCTTTACGACGGAGCGACGGGTTAAATTTCGGGTACTTTTTTGAAAAATTAATTTTATACAATTTCCCCGAAAATTTCCTCAGCCCTTTGAAAAGTACTTAGCGTTTCAAAAAAATTTTGGGAAAATTTTCCGGACCCAAAGGGGTATCAGCTCCATACACAAAATCACGGGGCTCAGAATACATATTTTTCGCGCACAAAAATTTTTAAAACCGTTTTGGAAAAATTTTTCTTCCCCAGAAACTTAAAATTTTGCACCGTTTTTTTAAAATGCCCAATTTTTTACCCGACTTGGGTTAACCGGGTTACTTTTTTTTTCCAATCTTTCCTTCTTGGGGGTTAAAGCCCCCCCATATTTCCCCGGGTCCCCCTTTTTGTTTTTTCGGGGCAAAAAAAAAACCCCCTTTTCAAAAAAAATAAAAATTGGGGGGTATTCCTTTCCCCTAAAAATGCAAAGGGTATTCTAATTCCCTCTTTTTGGGCCTCAACGTCCACTTTCATAAAAAATTTCTTTCCCCTGTTTCAAATTTCTTTAACCTACAAAGGAAAAAATGACTTTTAAAAACCAAAAAAACCCTTCATTACTTTGCTCGCATGCTGCGAATAAACGTCACGTCCATGGAAACCCGGACGTCACTAATGCACAACGATGTAGAGAAGATATAATAACAACTTTTAAACCTTTAAAGATTATTTTTAAAACTTTTAATCCTCCTTTACATGTCGAAAGTTAAATGTTGCATAAATAAGTTGAAAACAACTGTAAAAATAGTTCATACCGTTTATTCCTTTTTTATTTATTAATAATGCCAAAGTCACCAAAGAAGAGTTAAATGTACTTATACAGAAATGCTGACTGTCTCGTTAAAGAAAAAAAACAGGAATTTGAAGCCCTAATGAAGAAAACAAACTTCGATATTTAAAGCCGTTTACAGAAATATATCTTCTTTTGGATACCTCTACTGATGAGGGGAGTAACATATGTCCGTTATGGGGTGTGCGCTCCTGTGCACCTGTATTTGACGGACATTCATGGCCAACACCCAGACTGCCTGTTTGCCGTGGGCAGCGTCCCGTAACCTAGAAAAGAGGGTCCTGGTGGTTGAAGGATACCCAGGGATCCTCAGTACTCCTACACACTCTTTGGCCTCTGATTTTAGAGGGTAGAAACGGGTGACCAAGTGAACCCGACTTTTTTTTGTCAATCGGCTGGTCATTAGCCCTTGTCCCTTGGATATATACGAGGGCTGTTCAATAAAATATGCGGAAAAGTTGCTGCCATAATTTCTAAATATTCATGGGGAAATGACGTTTTTTTAAATTTGTTAAATAAACATTTGAAAAAACATGTAAAAAAAAATTTTTAAATTTAAAATGGGTTTTAAAAATTTAAAAATTACAATTTCAAGTTTTTTTTAAAGGGTAATCCCCATTTAAAACCGGGCCCAACGTCTAACGATCAGCTCTCGCTTTGTATGAGGATCCCCCAAAAAACACGAAAACCTGGGTTCCCTTTCCCGAAATACTCTAAAGGGAAAAGGGAAAAACACTTTTTACAACGGTTATCCATGACAGGGAAACTTTTAAAAATGTAGGGCCCATTTTTTATTCGGGGACCATTTTTTTTTTGGTCCCCGGTTCGAGGGGTTAAGGGTTTTTTGTTCTTAAATGGGTGAAATTTCGAAAAATTTCCCAAGGGAAACCCGGAACGTCCCGGGCCCAAAATTTTATTTAGCTGGGTTTTCAAAAAAGGTAAATTTTAACCCCAATCATGTACGGTTTACAGATCACATGCTCCTCCAATGTACCGAAAACCGGTCACGTGCTCCTCCATGCCTCAAAAGTTAAACGCGTACCAATACCCTGCGGTCTCCAGACCGCAGGAATAACTGAAATATTGATAGTAAACTTCCAGCTTTTAAAACAATCGGTCACCTGCATTTTTACATCCAACTACAGGTACGTTTTCTTGCATCGACCTCTCGATTGTCTAATCAGCTAATATACTTTGGACTTCGATAGGAAAGTTTTATGTGACCAGTACGGCAGTGATCATTATCATCACATGACTATTCCATCAAAACTGCAAAAGATAGTGCTGCAGGCCCGTACAAAATTGACTACCAGTTTCTTAAAACATTTACCACCCCAATCTCTTGACTTGCTTCTTGAAATTTTTAACAAAATTTGGGTTTCAACACTTGGAAAAATGCGGTTGGTTACTCTTATCTCTTAACCTGGGAAAGATTCAACTGACCCTACAAACTATCATCTAATTTCACTAACAAGCTGCCTGTGCAAAACATTGGAGAGAATGATAAATAATCGACTAGTTTGATATCTGGAAAATAATGGAATTATCATTCATTTTTCAGTCAGGTTTTGTAAACAGCGAAGTACAAACGATCATCTTGTAACAAATTTAAACTTTTATTAGAGGGGCCTTTGTAAATAAACAACACCTGGTATCAATTTTCTTTGATCTTGAGAAGGCTTACGATACTATTTGAAATATGGTCTCCTAAAATATCTAAAGGATGCTGTACTTTAAGACAGACTTCCTCTTTTCATTTCTGGATTTCTAAACGATAGACATTTTAAAGTAAGATTTGGGTTCATTTTTTTCTGAAGACAACCAACAAGAACAAGGTGTTCCTTAAGGAAGCATACTTTCTGTTACTCTTTTTGGCCTTAAAATAAACAAAATTGCTAGCGCTCTTACACCAGACATAGATTGATCTCTATATGTAGACGATTTTCTTATCTGCTATCGGTCAAAAAGTAACAATTGAAAAGCAAATTCAACAAAAGTTAGATAAAATTCAAAGGTGGGCAACAGAAAATGGTTTTAAATTTTCAAAGTCAAAAACTCAATGTATTCATTTTTGTGGATTACGGAAACATCATAATGACTCTGACTTTTACATATCTGGTTCTAAAATTCCAGTAGTTAATGAAGCTAAGATTTAGGAATTTATATATTTGATAAAAAAAAACTTACTTTAATACTACATAACAAATATTTGTAAACTAAATGTCAAACAGTTTTAAATTTACTTAAGGTTTTATTAAGAACAAATTGGGGATCAAATTCTTCAACATTACTGAAATTATACAGAAGTCTCAAAATTAAATTATGGTTCTGTACTATATGGTTCTGCAAGAAAATCATATCTTCAAATGCTAAATACCACACATCACCAGGCTTTACGATTAGCTTTAGGTGCTTTTCGCACCTCACCTGTAGAAAGTCTATATGCGGAAGCTGGGGAACCGTCACTTCATCTAAGTTATAAAAGCTAGCAATATGCAACTAGAATTTCATCTTGACAAAATTCAGTTCAATATATTATTTTCAATCCAAGTTATACTGAAAAATTTGTTTACAAACCAAAGGAAATTAAGTGAAGTTATTACTACATATGTTACAGACGGCAGTTTTCAACCAAAATCTTCATGGAAACGAATATTACATGAATATGTAATCAAACTAAAGAAAGAACCCTTGCACATTATGGTGAAAGTTCGGGAATAACCCTCGATTACTCTCCCTTTGCAAAACACTTGTGCACATAATATCGCGCTTTGTCTCTAAAAAAATATATATGGAAATGTGACAAATGTACTTGTTTATATGCAGACTTCATCAAATATGCTACTGTCCTAGACATGCGTAAAAAATTATAGGGAACTGTTATTGAAAATCTTCGGAAGAGTAGATTCATTTAATCCGTCAGACCAGAAGTTTTTTGCTTGGCCTAGCTCTCGACACATTAAACATTCTTAACTAGTGAAGCTAGTTTGTGAATTGATTAACCTTAATCCAGACATGTATATGAATTATAGGTGGTGCATGTAACTGAGAGAATTGAATTAAATGATTGACCTGTATTTATATTGTTGCAAATAGTTTTCTCAATTTTTTTCTTGCCATGTCTTATTGTTAAAAGCTATTGATAAGAATACAGGTACAGAAAGAATGCAAATTATTTAACGTATAGGCCATTGTTCGTGATGGTGAAATAAATATTGAAAATTATATTGTTTTACGTAAAGATAGAAACAGAAATGGTGGCGGAGTCTGTGCATATATTCGAAATGATTTGGCCTTTTCTGTAAGGCAAGATCTAAATGAAACTTCTGATGATTTTTTATTTTTTGAACTTCTTCTTCCAAGGACATAGCCAATCATTGTCTGACGGATCTGTGTACAGACCCCCAAAACAAACTGATTTTTTATAAAATTTTGAATTGATTTTATCAAAATTGAAATTTGACTGTGAAACTATAATTCAAGGAGACTTTAACATATGTTTTAAACAAAAAACAAGTTCTTCTTTTAAATGTTATTGTAATATTCTTAGAATGTTTAACCTGTCTCAGATTATTTCTGAACCAACACGTACTACAGACGCAACTAGTAGTTTGTTAGATCATGTTCTTTGTAATCATCAAAGATAAAATTTCCCAATCAGGAACTATTCCTATTGGAGTTAGCGACCATTTTCTTACTTTGTGTACAAGGAAATCTGTGAAAATACCTTCTAACAAACATAATATTGTTAAAATTAGATCTTTAAAGAATTATATCAAAGAAATGTTTGTCTATAAACTTACCAGCACTAACTGGGATGCTTGTTATTTAGCAAATGATGAGAATTTAGCCTGGTTGGCCTTTAAAGAGATTTATTTTTATGGAAATTTTAAACCATGTTGCTCCTAATAAAGAAATCAAACTTAAACAATCTTCTGAACCTTGGATGTCGTCTGAAATTTTTGAAATGATTAAACAAAGAGATTCATTCCTATATAAGTTTAAGAAAAATGGCTGCAAGGAAGATTTTAAAGCTTTTAGTGAAATCAGAAATAAAGTACAAAGACAAATCAGAAAAGCTAAATCTGAATATTTTTCTAATAAAGTTGAAGAAAACAAATTTTATCCCAAAAAAGCTATGGCAGAATTTAAAATCTTTGGGATATAAAAAAAATCAACAGAAATCTGATACAAAAATTGTTTTAAATATTAACGGAGAAAAATTCACATGAGCCAGTCTCTGTTGCAAATCATTTTAATGAATTTTTTAACAACTGTTTGCAGCCAAACTTGTAGAAAAACTGCCGACTGGCAAGAATTTATTTACTCTTGATTCCACTATTATTAAACAGTTTTATTCCAATTCTAACTCACATAGTGAAACATTCTTATTAAAAACTGTGTCAGAAAATTTTGTATTTAAAGAACTTTGTAATTTAAATGTTTGTAAAAGTACAGGTCTGGATGGAATACCTGCAAGATTTTTAAAAGATGGAGCAAGATTTCTAAAATTACCTGTTGCTTTCATAATAAACATGTCCATCAGAGAAATTTTTGTCCCTGATGATTTAAAACTTGCCAGGTAAACAATTATATAAGAAAAACAGTACACTTGAAGTGGGCAATTATAGGCCTGTTTATTAAGTATTATCTCTAAGATTTTAGAAAGAGCTGTATATAATCAATTAGAACATTTCTTGTTAAAATAATATTGTTATGGACACCAATCTGGTTTTAGAAGTTCACATTCAACTGATACTTGCCTCATATATTTGTTAGATCATATCAGACTGAATAATTCCAAAGACCTTACTTACTGGAAATGATAATGATAGATTTGCAAAAGGCATTCGATACTGTTGATCATAATATTCTCTGTGGAAACTTCATCTGATGGGAATTACCAATACAGACTGTTTAGAGCTTATCTAAATAACAGGCAACAATTAGTACATATTGGAGAGTTTTTCTTCTTCTCCATCAATAGTAATTGTGTGGTGTTCCTCGGGAAGTATTTTCAGGTCCATTGCTCTTTTTATGCTATGTAAATGATATGATCACCAGTATCGATTCCGAGTGTAAGCTTATTTTGTATGCTGATGACAGCACTATATACTTTTTTCTCATCATGATCCTGATTTTATTTCACAGAAATTAGGTAAAGCTCTAGAATCTTGTTCAGATTGGCTAGTTGATAATAAACTGTCTCTCCACTTAGGAAAAACTGAATGTATGATTTTTGGTCCAAAGAAAAAACTTAAAAAGATTAATAATTTTAATATTATTTGCAATGGTCACACTATTGAATCTACTAAGGCAGTCAAATATCTTGGTTTGAAAATTGAAAATTTTCTGTCTATCTTCTGTCTGGAGAAGAAATGTTAATACAGTCATATCTAAATTAAACACTAAACTTAAATTTTTGTACAGAAACAGTAAATGTCTATCATTTAACTGTAGAAAATTGCTTTGTTCTGCTTTAATCCAATGTCATTTTGACTATTCTTGTTCGTCCTGGTACGAAAGTTTAAATAAAAGTATGAAAAAGAAACTGCAAGTAGCTCAAAACAAAGTCATAAGGTTTATACAAGATTACCATCCAAGAACTCGTTTAACTCCTTCTGATTTTACAGATGTTAACATGTTAAATATTGAAAACAGAGTTAAACAACTAAGACTTAATCATATGCATAAGATTTTTTATAATAAGTGTCCAACTTATATGAAAACAAATTTTGTCCGGGTGTCTGATACACACAACTACAATATGAAAAACAAGATCAACAAGGAAAGGCGGCGTTCAATGAACGCAACACTAGATCAAATAAGTTTAATTTTTCAATTCCTCTTTGTAATAAGACAAGTAATAGCACCTTTTTCTATAATGGTATTAAAGTTTGGATAGTTTGCCAGATGATGTAAAATGTATATCAAATCCAACTTTATATAAAACTTCTGTTAAAAGCCATCTTGCTTCAATATGGGCTGCGCAACATCAAAGTGATTTTTTATATTACTAAGTGGCGACATAAGTTCGCCAAACTTTATTATTTTTAGTTATCTTATTTTTTCCTGTGCCTTTCTTACTGTGATAGTGCAAAACTACTGTGATTGAATAATTTGAAGGTTATCTCATTGTTTTTTTTTTTATTTGAGGAATGAATGTCTCTCTTGTTTCATCTTGTTTCCATCTATTTGGTTAACAGGACCCCATTGGAAATAAGCACACCAGCTTAATGGGCTATCCTTGTAACCATAGATCAGTTTTAAACAAAACCTTAGTTTGTATTGAAATTTTATTGAAATTCTTTTATTTCTTTTATATCATGTTAACCAGTAACTTTAAACAATATTCTGTGATAATTATAATTCTGACTGTTGTAGTCTTAATCTCAAATGTGATTTTATTAATTTATTTATTTACTCTTTTTGTTAAATACATTTATCCAATGCCTCATCTGATCTCAGTCATTAACTATATTTGTTTTATTTATTATTAATATGAAATGATATTTTAATTTGGATAAACAGTTATTATATATATATATATATTTATCTTATTATGTAACTGTGATCTATGTTGTTGCTAAAATAAAACAATAATAATTGTGCAGACTTGATTCCTGTAATGTATCTTAATTTCGTTTTCGACAAGATAATTTAACTGGAGATTAGTCTATACAAATTGGACATTATAATAATGGACTAAATTTGTTTGCTCATCATTAATTTGGATTGAATTATTTACATGGTAAAATACTAATTCAAGGCTTTAAAATGTTGCCGCGTACTTCACTTCAGTGTTGTTATATTTTTCTGGTCCTTCGGGATTATTGATGCCGACACTATTAAGTGTTGAGAATCGAGTACCGCTCAAGCCGGTGCTAGGGGCGTGCGGGATGTTGCACTTATTCATTATCCCTCATGTACAGACTCAATCATAGCGAGTCTGCAATTCGTATGTAATTTTGTTGTCATTTCATGCTTCCGAAGGATCACTTTGTTTTCAGATTTTTTAATAAACGAATATATATAATATATTAATTTATATATTAATGTTCGTGCATGTATTATTTATAGAAGTAAAGTGTATGTTGTTTGTACATATGTATATATAGTTGTTGTGACAATGTATTTAATTGTATTAATTGTAAATATGTTTTGCTCTCCAAATATGGAAGGAATTAAAGTATCTATGTAATTTAAAACAAACTATGTTAAATTACATTGGATTCCAAGGCATGTAGGTATACGAGGAATTGAAAAAAGTACAT
Organism: Ruditapes philippinarum; assembly: GCF_026571515.1. NCBI lineage: Eukaryota > Metazoa > Mollusca > Bivalvia > Venerida > Veneridae > Ruditapes > Ruditapes philippinarum. Next base: position 20,700 of record NW_026862761.1, on the reverse strand, counting down.
GCTTTAGCTAAACAATCATTAAATTTTCAACAAATACAATAGATAAATACAGAATCCCTAAAGAAAGTCCAACACGGCAAAATTGAAAATGTTGCAGGCTCGGTTTAATTGAGCCTGTTCATGGACGGTACTGTAAAGTGCAAACTACCGTCCACGCCCCTTAGCACCGGCTTAAGCAGAATTCAACATTTAAACGTGAAACAGTAAAATTTTGAATTTAGAAACATCTGCAGATGTGTTCATACGGCGGTTATCATGGAACATTCAAAGTGACACTTTCGTGCCATTCCATGAAAAGCGGCGTATGGTCCCCAATTAATAAAAAGCGTGTGCCCTAAACGAGAAAACAATGGTCGGACCTAAATAAAATGAAGTTTTGAAAGGGGATCAGAGGTTATGAAGCCTGCGTATCACAGATAAGACGTAAAAAGACAAATTTAAAAAGCAGGCAACATAGGCAGCAAATTATGTAAAACTCTGCAAATGACAGCGAAAAAGAGCCAATTAGATCCTTGAATACCAGTTTATCTCTTTCAAATAATCGATGATGTGTTTTGATGGAATTGTATTTAAGAGTTCTTTGAGTGAATTTACATTATAAAATCTATGGGGCTGTGAAAAAACATGACATTCCAGAAGAAAATGCTTGACAGTAAAATTTTCATTTCAAGCTACACAGAAAGGGACATTGTCATTCGTGAGGAGATAAGAGTGGGTAACTTTAGTGTGTCCAATTCGGCATCAATTCACGTGAGAAAGCTATCAAGCAACCTTACGGAACGTCGGTGGTTCTACTCAGGAACCCGTTCGTGCTTGAAATAATGCACGGAAGGACACCTAAGGTTTTCCTCCACCAGTAAAGCTAGAAACGTCGCGATATGACCTATACTGTGTCGATATGACGTAAAACACAACAAGAGGGTCATGATGGCCATGAGGTCGCTCACCTGTATATAGCCCCCCCCCCCCCAAACGTTGCAGGGCCAATTTAACCCAAGGGCTTTTATTGGCACAAACTTGGTAGACACCCATAAGAAGATGTTTAATGCTAAACATCTAAGCTCTAGCTCATTGGGCTTTTTAAAAAAGATTTTTTTTAAGCTTTTACTATACACATATAGTTAAAAACAATGACACCCCTGGGGCCGGGCCAGTTTTGACCCCAGGGCTTTTATTTGAACAAACTTTGTAGACACTTACTAGAAGATGTTTCATGCTTAATATCTAAACTCTAGCTATTTGGGTTTTTCCAAAGAAGATTTAAAGTTTTTGCTATACACATAAAGAAAATCAATGACCCCCGGGGCGGGGTCAATTTTGACCCCTGGTCTTTTATTTGAACAAACTTTGTAGACACTCACCAAAAATGTGTAATGCTTGATATCTTAACTCTAGCTATTTGGGTTTTTTTCAAAGAAGACTTTTTAAGTTTTTGCTATACACATATAAGGAAAATCAATGACCCCCCATTTTGACCCAAGGGCTTTTATTTGAACAAACTTCGTAGACACCTATTAGAACATGTTTGATGCTCAATATCTTAGCCATAGCTCTTTGAGTTCTTTAAAAGAAGATTTTTTAAGTTTTTACTATATATATATTGAAGTATGTGCTCGCCCATATGGTCTCTTTCCGGTGGCGAGGGTAAACAAACACAAACACACACACATTTTACTATATGCATATAGGGAAAATCAATAACCCCCCCGGGGCGGGGCCAATTTTGACCCCAGGGCTTTTATTTGAACAAACTTGGTAGACACTTATTAGAACATGTTTCATGCTAAATATCTTAGCTCTAACTCTTTTGGTTCTTTAAAAGAAGATTTTTTAAGTTTTTACTATTTGCACATAGGGAAAACAAATGACCCCCTCGGGCGGGGCCAATTTTGACCCCAGGGCTTTTATTTGAACAAACTTGGTAGACACTTATTAGAACATGTTTGATGCTCAATATCATAGCCATAGCTCTTTGAGTTCTTTAAAAGAAGATTTTTTTAGTTATAGTCGCATTTAATAGTACTTCCAGATACCTTGATGATATTTTTAATTTAGATAATTATTTTGATCAAATGGTGTCTGACATTTTAGTACATCATTTTTGGATCTTCATATTACTATCAATAACAATTCTATTCACACGAAAATTTATGATAAAAGAGATGACTTTGACTTTTGTATAGTTAATTATCCACATTTGGATGGAGACGTACCCCATGCAACATCCTACGGGGTTTATGTTTCTCAGTTAATTAGATTCGCTAGAGCTTGTAACAACGTAAAGGATTTCAACGAGCGGAATATTTTTATTACCAGCAAGCTTCTAAAACAGGGCTACCGCTATCATAAATTACGGAAATATTTTACTAAATTTTACAATCGTAACTTTGATTTAATTTCTAAATTCAAGAGTGATTTAAAAACTCTTCTGCGACAAGGGATTAGCCAGCCTGGTTTTTATGGCGATGTGGTTTACAAACTTCTTAAGATTTTGGGTCATGGTAATTTTTCTGCTGTTTTTACTAAAATCATTAAACGTTTTATCAAAAGAGGTTATGACCCTACTATTTTAAGACATACTGCATGTTTAGTGTTCAACCCTTTTACATTTGGACACTACGCTTTCCTCTTTTGATTGCATCTGACGGACCAAGTGGGAGACTCTATGATGGATAGTTCGTAAAGCCCTTTGGGACTGAATTGTCTTAATGTTCGTCTTCTGCCTTGCTTCGTCGAGCCCTTGTAGGTGATTTTCTTGTTGCTCTGTCTTCCTTTAGGACATTGAGTACTTTTGTTATGGTCATTGGGTTTCCTTTTATATGTTTCTACATGATCATTTTAGTGTTTTACTTATTTAACCTTCTGTATCCATGACAACTGTTAGAATTTCACTTGGCGGGGATTCATTTTATTTACACTGTCTCGTTTATAGGAACATGGTGGGGCTAAGAGCGAGGTTTGGTGCACCATTAACCGGTTTAAACTCCCCAGCAGTCATTATTATGCTGCTGACCGTTCCAAGGCGGCGCCCCACTGTGTTCCTCAGATGTATGTCTATGTTGTTTCATACTGTTTTGGTGACACTTTTGCTTGTGTCCCTTGTTGTTTTCTCGTCTACGGTAAGTATCTTCCCCATTGCCTCTAGTTTTTATTTCTTTGATTAACCCCCCCCCCCCCCCCCCTTACCCCGATCTCCTGTCCCCTTCCCCTTTGTGGGCCTATTATTATTTTCTTTGAATTCCTAATCAGTTACAAATTATTTATCATTTAATGATTAACGTGTCGTTGCCCTGTCCTTTTTATGTTTGGGGTCCACCTGGGCTCCTTGCCATTGGTTCTTGTTGCTGGGTCATATGGGGGTTGCGTTCATTGAACGCCGCCTTTCCTTGTTGATCTTGTTTTTCATATTTTACTATATGCATATTGGGAAAATCAATGACCCCCTGGGGCGGGGCAAATTTTGACCCCAGGGCTTTTATTTGAACAAACTTGGTAGACACCCATTAGAACATGTTTCATGCTAAATATCTTAGCTCTAGCCCTTGGGTTCTTAAGAAGATTTTTTAAGTTTTTACTATATGCATATAGGGAAAACCAATGACTCCCCGGGGTGGGGCCAATTTTGACCCCAGGGCTTTTATTTGAACAAACTTGGTAGACACTCACTAGAAGATGTTTCATGCCAAATATCTAAGCTCTAGCTCTTATGGTTTTTTAAAAGAAGATATTTAAAGTTTTTTCCTTTGGTTGCCATGGCAACCAGAGTTCTGCATTAAATTCTTTGAACAATTTTTAAAGGTGACAACCAAAGGAACATTCCTGTGAAGTTTGGATGAAATTGGCTTAGCGGTTTATGAGGAGATGTCATTTAAAGTAAAAGTTTACGGACGGACTGACGACGGACGCCGGACGAAAAGCGATCACAAAAGCTCACCCTGTCACTTTGTGACAGATGAGCTAAAAACAAACAAACAAACTTTATCATTTGCACTTGTGAATAATATGTTTAAAAAAAAGAATCTTCAATGTGACACAGAAGTGCCATCCAATGAAAAGCGGCGTATGGTCTCCAAGTAAAAGAATGTTGTGCCCTAAACGAGACAACAATGGGCGGAACTAAATAAAATGGAATTTTTAAAGGGGATCTGAGGTTATGAATTCTGGAAACAAAGTGATCACTCGGAAGCATTAATCACAACAAAATAACATAACAAATGCAGACTCGGTTTGATTGAGTCTGTACATGAGGGATAATGAATAAGTGCAACATCTCTCACGCCCCGTAGCACCGGCTTGAGCGGTACTCAATTCTCAACACTTTATAGTGCTGGCATCAATGATCCCGAAGGACCAGAAAATATAACAACACTGAAGTTAAGTACGGGGCAATTTTTTACGGCTGCCACACGGCACTTGACACCTGCTGTTGTGAAGTACAAAATTCTGGAAACAACCTGATCTTTCGGAAGCATGAAGCCTGCATATCACAGATAAGACGTCAAACGACAAATTTAAAAAGCAGGCAGCATATCCTAAGGGTGATTATACAGTATTCATGTAGGAATACTGGAATCGTTTTCATTGCTGATTTGGTTTGTTTTAGTTAGTTTTACGGCGGACTTTCACAGTTCTAGTGAATAACGTTTCAAAATAAAGCCTAACGTATGTTTGCATGTCAACACATAACTAATATTTTAACCCTTGTATTACAGCATTTGGCACGATATGGCCATTTATATGTTGACGTGCCGTAAAATCCAAACAAACAAACAAAATAAAGAGTTGTGGCAAAAAATGAATTATAGGTTAAATTAAAAGTGTCTATTAAATTGTTATACAAAATATTTACATTAAGTCATGTTTTTTTCCCTTACCTCACTGAAAAGTAACACAATTTCTTAATTTTTTGAAACAAATTCACCAGAATAATTAATGATTTGAATCCATATTGCAATGGAAGTGTATATTTTCGCTTCTTTCACGGCATTGTTTTTATTTGTGTTACACCACATGAACCTACATTAAGCGTTATTCACTAAAACTGTGTTGGTGCGCCGTAAAACCAGCCAAACAAACAAAATCGACCTGAAGACATTTTGGTTGTTGGCGTACATAAAAGTTTTTGTAGCATACATATTTCGGTGAAAAGGTGAGACATTTTTTTCAAAACAAAACGTTATCCACCTGGCTACATTTGATAGCAAAACATTTTCATGTGTCAATACGTGCCGTTGTTAATTGTGAGATATTGTGGTATTGCCGAAGTGATTTTATTTACCATTTTATGCTACATGTTGAATACTGCATGAGGCGGCGTAAGGGGGCGTTGACTGAAACTTGCACTTTCTTTACTGTCCATTAACAACAGACTCAATCAAACCGAGCCTGTAACATTTTCAATTTTGTCGTTCTGTGCGTTTTTTAAGAGATATAGTTTTTCTATTTTAACAAAGTGTCAGACATCGAACCTAGGACCGAACGATTTAACCTATACTCAGCAAGGACTCCTAGGACCCGGTTTAAACAGAATTTCTATAAACATTCATTGTTATAAATTTTGGCATGGTTTGGACCCCCTGGACAATGTGCTTAACAATAACGAAAGTAGAAAATAAACAAAAGGTTTACATGCACGTAAATTAAAAGAATTACTATACAAATACCATAGATATTTGTAAATGAAACTGATGATGAATGTTTGTTATGTCAAAATTTACTCCTATGTCATCATTAGGGGATTTAAACTGGCTTGCCTGCCCGTGCTCTACCTTATGCCCTGTCCTGTTTTCTTTGGGGTCCGCCTGGGCATCTTGCCGATGACTCTTGTTGCTGGGTCGGGTGGAGGCTGCGTTCATTGAACGCCGCCTTTCCTTATCGATCTTGTTTATCATAATTAATTGACAGCTAGGGAGATACTGTATATCATCTTAAATTCTTTAAGAAGTTCTATGCAATTTCAATAACGCTTTGTTTATGTTATTTTGGATGCAAAAATTTCAAAACATATTATTCACAAGTGCAATTGATAAAGGTGTCACAAAATGAATTATATTACTTTGTATGCCATGATTATTAAAGTGTCTTTTAAATTGTTATACAAAATGTTTACATTATGATTTTGTTTACATTATGTCATGATGCTTTCCCTTACCTCACTGAATTATTCATTTTGATTTCATCGACAAATAACACAGAATTTCTTACCAGGGATGTTGCACTTATACATTATCCCTCATGTACAGACTCAATCAAACCGAGTCTGCAATTCTTATGTTATTTTGTTGTGATTAATGCTTCCGGGGGATCACTTTGTTTCCAGAACTTTAACCCATCACCAGATACCCTCCTTTTAATGTCCCCCTCCTTTTGATTTCCCTCTCCTTTTGATGTCTCAACAGGTGGAAAAGGCCTTACTTATGCCCCACCACTTGTTTTTTTTTATTTGTTTAAAAAAGTGTTTATTTCTGCTTACGGGTTTGAAGGGGGTGGCAGTCCCCGTCATCCCCAAGAAGATTTTGGACTTGTGAGAGGCTGAAACTGACCTCAGGTCGATCATAAGGTAATGTGGAACTGACGCTGAAAAGCCTTTGACTCAATCCATTGAGAAAAAACAAACAAGAATAAAGATATGCAAGGCAAAGGCAACGTTCACAGGACGCGGCCCCGACACACTAAAAAAAAAACCTAGAGCGGTCATAAGGGTGAAAGGAGTATGACATGTAATGTGGAATAATGTCAACAGTTGCAGCACTTTGATATGAATTTTGTTAAAAAAAACCAGACGCAAAATAGTGATTTGCTGCAATTTTGAGATGTTGCCAATGTAACAGAAAATTTAAGACTGAGCAAGGCAGCGGATGTTTCTAAATTCAAAATTTCACTATTTCATGTTAAAATGTTGAATTCTGCTTAAGCCGGTGCTATGGGCGTGGACGGTAACTTACACTTTTCAGTACCGTCCATGAACAGGCTCAATCAAACCGAGCCTGCAAGATTTTCAATTTTGCCGTGTTGGGCTTTTTTAGGGATTTTGTATTTATCTATTTAAAAAAGTTGGAGCACAGGTGGAAAAAGTGCATTGATGTCAAAAGCGGTAATATTGAAAAGTAAGACCATTAGTTGGCCGGAGACACATCGGACCGAGAACTTTTTTATCAATCCTCGTATAGTGCAATAGGGTCGAGCTACAAGTTATGACAATATCATCAACAGCCTTTCCTTTAACGTCATTTTGCAAGATATATATTTTTTCAAATACTTTTTTATGTAGATATTTTTAAATGCTAGATAAGAGAAATATAAAATTCGTTTGTTATTAATTAATTAATGATTTATTCAGAGGAACTGAGCCTGCAACATTTTCAATTTTGTCGTGTTGGGCTCTTATTTTCTCTACTTGATTAAGAAAACGGGAATTAAAAAAAAACACAAAAGAACAGAAAAACCGACAAAAACACGCCAGTCTAAAAAAACTTATAATGCTAAGAAAGTAGAAAGAACCCATAAAAAACAACAATAAACTTTAAACTGCCAAACCCATATTGTGAGATTGTTTACAATTATAACAGAGATAAAAAGTATGGCAACGATTATTAAAATATTGAGTTCTTGATTCCTTACATCTGGCTAGAACTTTAGGAAAGATAAATAGAGAAAATAAGAATCCCTCAAGAAAGCCCAACACGGCAAAATTGAAAATGTTGCAGGCTCGGTTTGATTGAGCCTGTTCATGAACGGTACTATCAAATGCAAACTACCTTCCACGCCCCGTAGCACCGGCTTAAGCAGAATTCAGCATTTAACAGGAATTTTGTGATGTCTGTCTTGTTGGATTGTCGTTGACGGTAGGTATTTTCTCTCTCCCCCCCCCCCTTCCCTTTTTTAACCCCCCCCCCCACTTTTTCACCCGTACAGCCCTTTTCCCTTTAATTCCCTTATGGGCCTTTTTTTGTTTATATTATTTCACATTACATGTCCCGCTCCTTTCGCCCTTGTGTCTACTCCAGGTACTTGTTTGGTGCCTTCTGGGTGTCCTGCTTGGGTGTGTCCGGGGGCGGCGTCCTGTGAACGTTGCCTTTGCCTTGTTGATCTTTATTCTTGTTATTTAACTCAACGACAACACTAACAACAAATTAAGACAGACATATGCATACATACACATGCGTAGACATGATCTACTGGTGTATAAATTTTTATCTAAATCTGTCGGAATGTTCTTCTGTGTTTCGTGAAATACAAAATATGATAAACAAGATCAACTAGGAAAAGCGGCAGCTCAATGAACGCAACACGACCCGGCAACAAGGACCAGCGGCAAGGAGCTCAGGAGGACCCCAAACAAACACAGGACAGGGCACAAGGTAGAGTTCATTTTCGCTATCAGAAAGTAGTGAAATTCCTACTGAACGTTTTTCTGTACTTCGCTGATGATAAGGTCTAGTAGCAATAAATACTTTGCGTCTGTGTTCAGTCATTTGTGGGGGCGTCCGTGGCCGAGTTGTTAAGGTCGTTGACTTCAAACCACTTGCCCCTGACCGCTGTGGGTTCCAATCCCGACAGGAACTTTTTTTTTCATGTGAGGAAGCTATCCAGCTAGCTTACGGAAAGTCGGTGTTTCTACTCGGGTGACCGTCCGTGGCTAAATTAAGGAACGGAGGGGCACCTGAGGCCTTCCTCCACCAGTAAATGAAATTATTTTACAAATAATCAAAATCTGCCACAATATCTCCAAATAAATGAAAAAACTTTATGTAAAATAATGAGGAGAGGCCATCAGATCCTGGTGATTTTGTATAGTCCATTTCTTTTAAAGTGTTTCAGATTTTTCTATAGGTTTGCTAAAACCAGAATTATCTAAAGAACTGACTGTGGCAAATTAGTTAAAAAAAATGAGAGGATAATTCAGAATTTACTGGTTCTTCCGTGTATAAATTTTTATAAAAATTCTTAAAACTTTATAAAATTTCTAAAGATGTACTTTTAATATCGTCATTATCATTTATTTTCAAAATTGTTTTCTCAGTACCTTTTTGACTGTTCAAAATAACAAAAGGATTTAGTAGGATTTTCATTACTATCAATTAATAGAGTTTTGCTCCTAATAACTCTACCTTTTGAATATCTATTTTCGAAATTTTTCAGTTTCTCTAAAATATCATTTCTTTCAGTTAAACATGTTGTCTTTTGACATTGAGATTTTAAAATATTAATTTGAGAAAAGATTTGTTGTGTTTGCTTATACTGTAATCATTACAAAATTCTTTAATTAATAATTTCATTTTATCCCACCATTCTAAAGAATAAGAGTTTGTTCTTGATATGATTTGCCAGTAATATTCAAAATTTTCAATAAAACATTCATCATTTAAGATATCATTATTCAAATTCCAGTAAGATTTACCAAAAGATAAAGCATTATTAATTTTAAGAGATAAAAAGACAAAATCGTGATCTGAAAAGGTACATGGAAGAATATTACATTGAGTTATAAGGGTATCTGGTAAGTATCTGGTATATAAATACAATAAATAAATAAATAAAATTAAGTTTTCGTGATTATTGCTGCACCAAGTAACATATTTTTATTAGGATAAAGAGATCTATAAGCATCAATTAGTTTAAACTTGTTAATAATTTGCGAGAAAATTTTTGAACCAAAAGTTCCACGTTCTAAATTACCACCAATTTTATCAATATTTGTATTGAAAATAAAATTATAGTCTCCAAGAAGTAATATATTGTGAGAAGTCACAAAGTAAGGCGTAATATTTTTAAAGTGTTCATTTCTTTCTGTATTATTAACAGGTGCATAGGTGTTACAAATACGAAAATAATAAGCATTTAACTGACAATCAGCGTATATAAATCTACCATCAAAGTCTGTTTGATAACTATAAAGTTTCAAACCTGATTCATAAGTATAATTGCAACACCGCATCTGTTACTCTGACCAAAGCTTCATAGGATATTATTTTCTAAGATTAACCTTTTTTCAATTGATTTAGATAACTTAAAATTGTCAACATAAGTTTCTTGAAGACAAAGAACATCAAAACTATTTAAAGTAATAAAAGATTTAAGATTATTTCTTTTCTCAGAGGATCTTAATCCATTAATATTTAAAGTGTATATTTTAAAATTAGTCATTGCTCTCATACACATATCACTGGGCTCAGAATACGTATTTTCGCACCACTAAGTTACGTTGTGAAAACGTTCTGCAGACGTTAATGCACGTTCACATAATGCCAGTGCGACTCGCAACGGGTTACTTATACGTGGACGGATTACATATTCAATGCTATCACTGTTGAGCACATAATTATCCGAAATTCCAAGACCCTTGGCTGACATCTTGACAGTTCTATTGACAGCGTTGACATTGTAGTGTTTACGATCTATCGACCTCAACTCCACCACCGGTCGATTCATACTGAAAATAGAAATAAAATCTCTCACAAAAATAATCTATTTTAACGGTAATTTTAAGCTTAGCCAAAAGGCCGAGAAGCGATACCTCTTGCTAGTCTCATGCACTATTTATTCGCCGTCTTTACGACGGAGCGACGGGCAAACATTTCTGTACTTTTTCATCTGTAACAATTACACAATTTCGCCGACAATCTTCAGTCTTCGAGAAGCACCTCAGAGATCGAAACATTTTAGTAACTTTCCAGACTCTAGTGGTATCAGCTCTCATACACATATCACTGGGCTCAGAATAGGTATTTTCCTAGCAATAAAACGATCTGCAGACTTTAATGCACGTTCGCATAATGCCCGTGCGACTCGTGGACGGGTTACTTATCCAATGCTATCTCTGTTGAGCACATTTTTCCGTGATTATGTGATTTAGTGCATAGTCCTACATATAATTGTGTTCTTTCTAATGTATCTATTAACTCATGCCGCCGTCACTTTCATCATTTTTTTCCATTCATAGTTCTTTCATTTTACCTACAGGATGATATAGAGGATATTTGTTTGTTTGTGTGTAAGATGTAATTTTATTTCATCGAGTGGGCTTTAAAAACAGTATTCTTACGAGTGGCGTAGAATACTGTTTTTAAAGTTCACGAGATGAAATAAAATTTCATCTTACACTACAAACAGACAAATTTTCTTTTTATTTTATGCTTAAAAACAAGTTTAAACGAAATTTCCATAATTTTAACGTTAATATTAAAACTGTTTCCCCCATTGAGAGCCCCATTTAGTCGGAATTTCTCATTAAAATCAAGAAGTCTTGAGCTGAAAAATAAGTCCGCCAATCAACGTTAAATGACGGTGATATTTATTCATTTTATTAAAAAAATATGAATGATCGTTTGTTTTAATAATAAAAACAAACAATTCTTGTAGGAGAAAAAGTACAATCATCCATCCATATTTCTGTTACTTACTGCGAATTTATATTAGACCTTGCTTTGTAAATTGTAAGCGGCAGCCATTTTTTAAAGTTGTGTATTTCATGGGAGGAAAATAATTGTGTAAGATTCAGAGGGATATAATTTGGATTTGTTAGTCATACACTTTTTTAAAAGAAAGAAAACTTATTTGAGGATTGTAACAGACAAAAAATAAGTGTTGACAGATGTGAAAACATTCAGAAAAGGAGCTAGGAAAATGGAAAACTTGGAAGCTTGCTCAAGAACGCTGGGTTGTTTTACTTATTCTTCGAGTGATGACTGTCAATGCTTTTCAATTTTTTATAAAGCATACGGCTGTTATTGCTCGTAGGATACTTGTCATACAAATGACATCAAGAGCAGTTTTGCATGTGAAAGAAATGTATTTTTCAGACTGTAAACACTGGTAAAAATATAAAGACGAAATTTGGTGGATTGGAATTTGAATGAATAGAAGTAAGTTTTTTCCTTTTTATTACTTTTGACATTTAAGTTATTTATCAATTTCAGCTTTGCTTTTTCTTTAAACAGCCTGACATTGTCAAAATTGTCAGCAAAAAATAAAATTGAGGTACCACATGGGGAAAATCTTTAAAAAGTAGATTCATCATTGAAAAGAGTGAAATTATATTTTGATAATTTTCACTGTGAAATTACCAAATATAATTTTCACGGATAAATCTGTAATCCACTGAAAAGCATAAAATAAAAAATATAACTTACCAGAACTTCATTATTCCATGCTCCATGCTCGGATAATGTCAACGTCATGGAAACTGACGTCACAATGCTGTAGTGAACATATAATTACAACTTTTAAACATTTAGATTATTTTAACTTTTATCTCCATTACATCTGTTCCTTTTATTTATTATAATTCCAAATACTTTTTAACTTTAAGTTCACAATGGCATTAACTTTTATACATCACAGCATTGTAAATCTCAAATCAATCCCTAATAATCGAACAAGTGAACGCCTTTTATAGTAAATATTTAAGCGGGAAAATTAGCATGAAAATATCGAAAAACATGAAAATCAGGAAATACATGAAAATATTTAATAATAATGCTCTCAACAATTATTAATATACTCCATTAGGAGCAGATTGCTCCCTTTCGTTAAAATAAAACAAAGTTCTTAAAGTTCATAAGCTCGCTCTTTGCGACACTCCCACCTGAGAATATGACAATGGTATTATGTCAATATGTTCACGTATTCACATATTCGTTTACTTGAAATAATCTGTTTCTACTGACCCTGATTGGTCTGTTATATTGCCACAGTTGCCAAGGATTGTGCCTCTTTTAAATGTTAATATGAAGATCTATCCTATCAATTGGTTACTCCACAGTTCCGTCATGTAGCTCCTGGTCATCAATATCACTACAAATAATAACATCATCCATATGTTCATACATTTCATCAGCATCAGCGGTACTTCCAATTTCAGTTTCTTCAAGATCATCATTATAATCCAAAATATCTTCATTGTCACTTTCTTACCTACAGTTTAGCCCATCTATATCATCATCATAATTATGAGCACTGGTATCGGATTCCCTGTTATCAACATAAGAATCCTTTTTATCAGAATCACAACTGCCAACACCATCACCATCTTCAAAGGCACTGCAATAACTTTCTTCCTTGTCATCAGCATTGTTATTTTCATCTACATCATCCATCGTATCATCATGATATTCCATACTTAGTGTGTTGTCACTTTCTGAAGAAATCACTTCCAAATCAAGAATATCAGCGTAGGGTTGCTGCTCTTTGAGCAATTCTAAGTCGAATTGATCAATGATTTTATTTTGCATTTCTATGTTGGGTTGAGCAGCAGTTTCAATATCAGCAATGATTTTTACTATTGCCTCATCATCTTCATTTATATCTACGTAACCATCTTTATCGGGCATTGAAGAAATACACCTTAGCGCCGTTTGAAGTGCATGTACCCTTGATAAACTATGCGTTTGATCCAGATGGTTCACAAGATTGTAACGCCTTGTATACTTTGTTTCACATCCTTTTATAGCACAATGCCAATAATTATGATACAAATGTTTTTTTTCTGAAATATGACTAGTCAAAAACTAACCATGTGGCTACAGCGCACAAAAATCTCGCAAAAACCCGTGGAAATTTCCCGCCATTTATTTCTATATACCTTTCTTCCAGCCGATCACAATATTTCACGGAATTGATTACACAAACTCTTTGCTCTCGTTTGCATTAGCTTAAATTAAGGCTTTTACTATCTATGCGGGGCTTTTAAATTATAAACAGTTTCTCAGAAATATGGACATAAAGTATGTACAGTAAACTTCGCTTATAACGAAATCATTGGGACATTCAAAATATGTTCCTTATATCCGGAGTTCCTTGTAAGCATACAGCGAATTAGTTCCTTGTATCAGAAGTTTTTATAGCGAACAGTTTTACATATAACGAACTAATTGTTTACCATCGTCCTCCATTTAGAAGAGCATTTGATAATAATAATAATAATAATAAATAATTCTTGGATTCTTCATTGTTGTCTCCCTTATATTGATTTAATAAAGAAAAAAAGGAACAATTGCAATGTTGTTTCTTTTTAATATAATTTTTATGTATAAATATATCTATAAGATAATTATATGATATGTACCATATATGCAAAATTGTTATTTATTAACGATACAGTATCATGCACAAACTAATCACTTTGCTTTGAAGAAGTCGCTAATTTTAGTTTGGGAATGTTCACAACTGTTCTGGTTAAATTCAATATCCAATAAACTTTTAAAAACTGTTTCTTCAACATGTGCATTAGACTCGAAGTATAACCTAATCTTGTGCAAACAATCAATAGCCTCATTTTTTTGACACAACCGGCTGATCAACTAAGTAGATATCGTCTTCGGAAGATTGACTGTCATCGTCATTATTTGTTCCTAATATATCCGCTACATTCGGCCAAGTTTTAATAATTGCCGTTGAAAACGAAAGTAGAAAATGCGTGATCTCTTTACGGATAGCCAATATTTTGGAGTTCGTCATAAAAGTGTAATTTTCTGTACTTTTTATTGCATTGGGACTAAAAAAGGAGTTCCTTATAAGCGATAATTCCTTATAACCGTGTTCCCTGTAACAGAAATTTTTTACATTAAATTACGAAGGGCAAAATTCGGGCCCAAAAATGTTGTTCCTTATAACCGGAAGTTCGCTATAACCGCGTTCGCTATATGTGAAGCCCAAAGATGTGAAATTTTAACGAGTAGACAAAAAATATTCACATGTCATTGTGGTTGCTTTTATACATTTTCTTCATTTCTTCCGTAACTAAAGCTAAAGATAAAGCACGCTCTTTTTCTTCTATCTTGTTATGTTCTATTTCCTTACTTTCTTAAAGGCCCATTATACCCCAGAAATACTAGCGTTTTCATCTCTCAAAAACTGTTTATTTTTTTATATCTAGATATGCATCCCAAAAAACATGCGCATTTGCTTTATACACAATCTATATCTTGTATCTTTAGTTCTGTTTGCAATAGGTATAATAAATGTAGTGAAATGGTATTTTGTACGGAAGTCAAACTTCTTCTTTGTTTACATTTTGCTGCCTTTACTACACATAACTGCATGTTTAGCGCTACTTTTATTCTCATCTAATATGCACTTTATTTATTTTTTGAACATTATTAAACACATGTTTAATATTTCTAAAAGATTAAAAATATTATGGATTTCTGAGGCGGACACAAATCACTGCAAGAAAACCGATTTATCTCCCGTTCACCGTTGTCAGAAAATAAAGCAGCTATTACATCCCTTTAGCATTGTCATATACATAGAACAGCATTCCCATGATAAATTTGTGATATTTTCTGACTCGCTTTCTGTTTTAATATCCATTAAAACAATGCCCCTTTCTGTGTAGCTTGCAATGAAAATTTTACTGTCAATCATTTTCTTCTGGAATGTCATGATTTTTCACAGGCCCATGATAGATTTTATAATGTAAATTCACTCAAAGTACTCTTTAATACAATTCCATCAAAAAACATTATCGATTATTTGAAAGAGATAAACTTGTATTCAAGGATCTAATTGGCGGTTTTTCGTTGTCATTTGCAGAGTTTTACATAATATTTTAAGCCAATTATAGCATTCGGCACGATATGGCCATTTATGTGTTGACGTGCTGTAAAATCCAAACAAACAAACAAACACATCCCTTTGATGACTATGCCTTTTTTCACAGTAGCCGTTCGAGCGGGAGGGGGAGCAGTGTCTTTTGTCGTATTTTTTACTCAATTAGTATATATGGATTGTACAAATGACAACAAGACAAGAACAACAGAATATGTGTTTACTCGGACAATATAATGCTCATCGTGAAATATTCCTGGAGTAGTTTAAATACCTCAACACTGTTGCATAGGTATTCGTAATGTGTTTAAATGTTTGGTTGCTCATTTAAATTATTTGTAATAACGTTGTCATCATTGATGATGCAGCATCTGGCTACTTTGATACGGACGCAAGTATTGTGGCAATCCGAGGTCTAGACGAATGAGAGCACGTTCCATTTAAAGAATCACATATGCACTTATTTCAACACAAAAAAAAGATATTAAGATTTTTCATGCATACCAATTGAAATATTTGATTAGATATAATTTAGGGTTCTAGTCATCGACTCTAGGAAAAACCATTGGGCATTGTGTCAAAGTCTCAATTTAGCTGCCGTACAAAGTACTCATGCATGTTGACAACATATCAGTAAGCATGCTCTCTTAGAATTGGTCAGAAAAAATATACAATGATACGTATATATGAAGAACAACTTTAATAAGTTATGATAGCCTCCGCAACCAGAAGAATAAAAACAAGATACTGATGGTTCCCAATTGTGTTGCAGCTACTGGTTGCATACACATTGCTATTGGAAAAAAATCCTCTCTGGTTCCTTTTGTTATAATGTGAAATTAGGCAAAGCCTATGAAGGGTGAAGTCGGTAAAAAAAGTTCATTTTTCCATTTTAAATGTGTCATTCGGTATTTCATGCATCGCTTCCGTTTTCACTCGGAACACTCGACGATTATCATTAATCCGAAATGTTGCGACTGTTCCATTACCGGAATATCCCGACTAGTTTCATTGCATTACATTGAAATGGTGGCACCCAACTAGAACTGACACTGAAAATTTCATTGATAGATATAGAATTCTATTTATGTTTCAATTGTTTTTATTTGGTTTTCTTTTAAATATGCACTTGTAGTCTATAACCGAGGAAGTCAAAGCTCCGCCCGCTTTGTGGTCCCGGCCTTTGACTTCCCCGTACTTGTTAAAAAGTTGTTCTTTTTTTTTAGCATCACGTTGAAGTTCAAGTCGACTCAGATCGTGCTGTATAACCTTGGCGACGAGTATATTTCTTTTTTTTTATTTGTTGCAAACTTCAACTCTATCATCCGAGTGTATGCTGACTGTTTCTTATTTTCATAATTAAAACTGTAGGTACATGGTTTCATTTTCAGACCCTCATCATTTTCCCTCCAAGAGACGGCGTCGATTTCCCCTTTTCTTTAAATTTAACGCATAAACTTAAAAATACGAACTAGGATTTTTAAAGAAAAAAATACGAAATTGGATTCTGATCTTGATCCTTACCGAGGCTTCGGACGACGTTTAAAGTATTCTCAAACATGCACAAAGATACACTTAAACTCCATTTTTTGCACTAATAATAATAATAATGACAGAAATACTTTAAAGATTATTTTGTGAGTCCAAAAGCATTTTAGCGATTCATGAAATTTTGGAAACCAATTACAACAACGAGTTACTCTACTTGTACCTTTATTGCTTTTTCAACTGATATAATAGTTTTCGGTCAAAGTACATGGCTATATTTTAAACATTTATATTGAAGGGACTCCACTGAGGTTACTTGGCATGAAGGAACAAAAAATATCTTTCCAAGATTTGAGTATAATTTGATGTAGTTTTGAACGAATCACGTGTGTTCAAACTTTCATATAATCCCCTCTACCTGTTTTTTTCCAGGATTGTCATTTTTATAGAGCAAAATGACAAAAAATGAAAAGCGTTGTAACGCTTTTTTCTCTAATCAAACTGAGAATCGTGCAAAAATATCAATTTTCCCCAAATGTTATGTTAATTCCCCTATAATCATTTGCAGATTTTTCCATTTTAGGTGCTTCACATCTTCGACGTCCGGTATTTTTCCATTTTAGATGCTTCACACCTTCGACGTCACTTTTTTGTGATCTAAGCAAGAATTTCAAAATTTATTGTTGTTTTTTTTTAAAGCTTTTTGACCTCAGTGGAGCTATTTAACTATGGTAAAACAGTAACCATCATGTCAAATGTAAAGGTAAAGTAATTTTATTAAGCAAGCATAATGTGTTATTAAAGCGAATAAAAACGACAAACGAATAAATCTTTCATTCTATAGAAAAGGCAAACATGAAAACATGAGTTCATTACATTACGATAATGAGATAATGTTGATTTTTTTTCCTTCTTCTTCTTCTTCTTCTTTTCTTCTTCTTCTTCTTCTTTGTTTTTGGTTGTTTTTTTTGTAGTTTTTTTATTTCTTTTTTTTAATACTTTACTTATTATCTGCATAATATAGCTCTGAATGTGAACTTATTGGTAAATGAATTCACAGGCACGAGTATCGGACCTGGGAAGAAAAAATAAGACCAGATTGATTGTCAATCAGCTGTTCGATATTTTGTAACGAGTCTTCTGATTGGCCAATAGCAACGAAAACCGCAACGTTTCACACAAGGATGCCTAATGGCGTAGAAAGCGATTGAAAGACCGTGTAAATGTTTGAAACTCGAATCTCGTGTGTATCAGATGCTACTGACTGTTGTGAGTGGTCCAACTTAATGTATTGAGTAATATTATTTAGTAAATTCAAGTGATTGTGACCCGTACTCAGCTGACATACATGTATTAGTCTATGTTTACGTACCGAATTGTTGTGCCGCAATTCTGTCTACCAAGGATTTTTACCACGAATTCGCTCGTTTCCTGATAGATATTTCATGAACGGGAATGGCTAGAGACTTGGGGTTGATCTCATTTTGAAGCTTAATACAAACGTGAAATAGTGATAAAAGTTTTTTTTAATTGTCTGGCCAATTGTTTTCACAACGGCCCGGGAAATGAATCCCTTGCTCGTAGGCTCGAATCTGGAGTTTCCGGCCTTCTATTAACTTATAGTATATTTTTAAAGGGGGTCATTATTTACATTTTTGTTTTGTTTTTTTTTGACACTTTTAAGATGAACACGGGATTTTTTTATCAATCTGGTCATATTTTTTCTTCCCAGGTCCGATACTCGTGCCTGTGATTGAATTAGCTAAACGAAACAACATAATATTTTTTCATTGATTTGTTCTTTTTTTTTTTTAAGCATATTTAATAAAAATTATTAGAAAAATATAGCTCTGTATATGAAATTATTGGTAATTACAGTAGCCAAACGTAAACAACGTAATATTTGACTTCCATACAAATGACTAAATCACTATAACTGTCCTAATTAGCAAAAATGCACCAGAAAAAAAAGATGGCTTTAGTAACTGACCAAGTAGCTTTTTGGAAACTATAGCATCGCATGCAGAATTAAAAAAAAATTAAGAAATAAAAAGAAGCATTTCTTGGTCATAATGGGTCTTTAATCAACAAAAAAAACTCTTAACCTGCAGGTTCTTTTCTTATGCTCTGCTTTGGTTTTAACATTTTTATTTAAGTTCAATTTCGAAACAAGTTTTTGCAACTTAAATTATATTAACCACTTTTGAATCCGCTTCCTGGAACAAACCAGTAATGGTGTCATATAAAGAAACATGGTCGTGACCCGAGTAGGGCTCGAGCCCATGATCCCTAGGCTAAGAGGCAGCCGCCTTAACCACTAGGCCACTCCCCAAATGCTCTGAACGATGTATTTCATTATCAAAAATCAGATTTGCCATGTTTTTTATTATTGGTTTTCGTTACATTTCGTTTGCATATGACCTTCAATAATAAAAATATTCAAACTTATTAAAGAAAATATAAAAAACAACCTTAAACAACAAAAACAACAACATACACACATATACATGTATATGTTTAAAAAAAGGTTCTATCAAAATAATATTTTCTGTTTGGAATATGCATCATTTTTAACCCTATTATACATGTATTGACTAACATCTCTCGCTCTCTAAACTACAAAATACAAAATGTTTATCATATACATGTACTGGTTTCGTAGCTTCTGATTGCAATGTGTTTTCATATCAGGAGTTTAGAGCTATAAATTTGTTGTCTTAAGATTGCAAACATTTTGTTTATATCATGATTTTTAAGCTACCGAATAGAAAAAAAACTTTAAAAAATGTCTGTATATTTCATTAAATATGAGTTGAGCATGCACCATTTCATCGCAAACCAATTAGTATTAGAAGGGGAATATTTTGTTTCGAAATGTTTTATTCTGATTTTCGAACAACATGTCTCTGTGTTAAATAACAGAGACACTCGGTTACAACTTTTTTCAAGAAATCGTCATTCCATTATGAAAACCATTTAATCATAATGTTTTCAAATTTTTATAAATTGTTTCATTAGATATGGATTATACCCTTTGACATAAAATGTTTGTCCAATTACTCCACTAAGACTTTATTCCGAAATTCAGTATAATTTTTTCTTTACACATGCTATTTGCCAACAAAATACTTCGAAGTCTTTGACATCTACCAGACTCTACGTTAATTTTATTTTATAACAAAATTGAGCTGAAAATGTTTTTTTATTCTAAATTTTGAACATTTAAACATCTATATATCGAATTGAAAGTCGAAATCAATAATTTCCCAGGATAATGCCAATTATGCCATGACAGATACTTCGTTTAAAATATACATACATTAAACTCCGCTTATAACGTTATCAGCGGACCGCCGAATTTATATTAGTATATCCGGATATCGTTATATCCGAGAGACAGTCAGCAGCGTTATGAGCGGTATATTGTTATAAGCGGTATATTGTTATAAGCGGTATCGTAATAAGTGGAGTTTAATGTAAAAGCATAGAAATTACAAGCTAAACATCATAAATCCCGATTTACATAGTCAGCAAATTAAAGCCGCACAAGAAAGTAATTTTCTGGGGTAAAAATCTGCATCAGCTGTTAACAGGTCATTTATATTGATATTAATCTTATAATTTTAACATATCTATGATGTTCTAGATACAATCTTATTAAAT
>NW_026862760.1:0-113486 GCF_026571515.1 Ruditapes philippinarum | reverse complement strand
CTTGGCAACATATTACAACTTTTTAAAGTCAGTGGTTTCAGTTAATATACATATATGTAAAAGAAACAGTGAATTTGAGAGAAAAAGCCGTTACGTTATCACGATCAAACCGGTGGAAAAATTCTCTCGCTTGCGAATCTGGTGACGCGCATTTCAGATGAAGTACGGGACGAAACATCATGAAATAAAATCCTGTGTGCCAGGAAAATTGTGGAGAAGGTTGTTATATGTACTTTTACATTAGAACATCACGAATTTCAGAGAAAAAAGGGAAAAACCTACTTTTTGGCTGCATCCGCCATCTTGTTTGTTTGGGTAACGAACGGCGTGATTCTCCCCCTTGGTAGTCGTGCTCTCTTGCAGACTTGACACTCGGTTTAAGTAGGTTAAGGGTAAAATGTCCTTTCAAAAACCATGTTTGTACCACATAAAACGCAGTGGCCCATCAGGTTACAGCATATTGCTAAAATTGACTACCGATGCCTTACCAAAAGGGCCGTGCTGGCCCAGGATCGCTCACCGGAGACACATTGCTTATAAAGGTCGCAGTTTTTATTTTACTGTTAGTCAGTAATGATGTTACGTTTGGTTGTCATTTTTTACCGAAGCTGCATAAATTAATATATAGACTTGTTTAGGAAACTACATTCAAGTCTCGTGAAACTACGACTTACATAGAGATCCTTTAGTCAATGCCAAGTATCTTAGCTCATGGTCCTGTAGTTTCACAACTTTGAAATGCATTTTCCTCAAGCTTATATATGAACTTAGTGACTCCCTGGGCAAATAAATATACGACTTATATGTATTTAATATACAAGCCAATGAAAAGCGACGTTAAGGGCGGGACCGTAGTTAACCCTAGGGATATGACGTATTCAACTTTTGTCAAGACCACAAGGTGATGCTTTATGCCAAATCTAAGCTCTGAGCCATTTATGTAACTTTTATAGAGGACCACCTAAAGGTTCATTCTTGTGAAGTTTGATCAAAATATATCAAATGGTTTTTAAGCTGTTTATAGAAATTGTGGATTACCAAAGACACACTGCCAGGAAACGCAACAAATTTGATTCTGTCTAGCATTTTTTTTCTAGTCTATTTGCACAATTAGGTGAAGGTCAATGAGATGAAAACAAAACTAGTTGTTATCTTTTTAAATTTTTTCTTCCATATCACAAATTTACACAAATCACCAAAAGAAATGTCCACAACAAACATGTTGTATGTTATAATGAAGCATTGTTGACTTTAATTAGTTTGTTACAAACAACGAATGTGGAATGAATTAAGCATCAAATTACCTGTAAAAATAGCATAGAATCAATGTCTAGAGGAAGAAATTTATTATTGAACATATAAAAAGAGAACTTTTTAAGGACAGAAAAGTGTTCAACAATGGCACTATAAAAATCTGCACTAATCTCGGGTAATTGAATAAAATATAATTTTTTATAATAAATACGCAGCACTAATTTTCAATAAAACAAAAACAACCCCAAACCCTCCAATTGTCAAGAGCAGTCAAGTGTTACTTAATCAAATAATATCAAATGATCACACTTTCCATTGCCATCTATTTTGGATTGAAATGTCACATTATATCAAAAGGAAATGTAATCCAATTATTGTTTTCTTACAATTTCATTAACATTTTGAAAATCAAGTTCTTATTAACAATATTCATGGGCTTTTAAACACTGAAATAGTAAACCAAGACATTAGAAAATTTTCAACGATCACACCTTCAATATTTTATAGACACATGTAAAATTAATCAATAATACCAAATAAATTAACAAAAAGCAAAGAAAGTAACACTGGTAAATAAGAAAAATATGTACAGATTCAATACATATTGGATAAAGAAAGAGACAAGAAAGATTAAAGGAAAGCACAAGTTATACATATACATGATCATCTAAACAATCAAATTAACTTATCCAACAATCTAAATAATAACTTCTCCACTATAAACCCATCTATACAAACTCTGTTTAAAACCAGATTTTCTGTCTGTTCTGTTATTAAAAAGCCACTGTACAAAAGTGATTAACAAAATGATTCAATTATTCCCCAAAAAATTATAAAATAAAGAAATTACAATTTGAATCAATGACCAAAGAATCAATGCCCACAACATAATTATATACACAGATGTTATCAAAAACATGATGAATGATCATAACAAGTTCAAAAACAACTTCTCCACGGCAATGATATCATAGTCCAGTTTTAATATAAAAGTCTGCTGGTTTACTTTAAGCAAATAACAGCATTAAATTTTAGCTCTCTCAAGATCTTTAAGTGTATAATGGTTCATATAACAGGGATATATTTAGATGGCATCTATGTCAATCTCGTCATCTCCTTCACTTTCATCATCATTAGCGGAAGCTGGTGATTGTTCTGGTGACTTTGGTTTGGGTGGGGCAATTGTTTCCACGCCAACCTTACCAGTTGTAGAGAATGCAACCTGTAATAGAAACAGTTTTATATCAAGACATTGCAATAACAAATATTAACCACGGAAATATTTAAATGTTGTTTTTCTTTTCTTAAAGGCAAGGAATTGTAATTTCCAGTATACAATTCAATAAATGATTCAATTAAATACTTAAAATTTTGTTCATTTTCTAAAAAAAATTCTCGTGGAAATCAAATGAAAAGAAGTTATAGAAATGGTAACTTTCAGAAATTCGACCAAAATGCAAGCAGTTTTTAACGTTCTTTGTTGACAAAAACCAAGTCAAACTTCTAGCAGCTACATACTTTCCAAGTTCCAAATACTTTAAAAACTGGGTGTAAAATATGTTTTTCTAAAAAAAAATTACCATCTAAGTAAGAGATGTATAGCACTCTTAAAATGTGGAGGTTCTGAAAACAATGCACCGATTTTGGCCTCTATTGCAGCTATTAAAAGAACAATATAAGAACAATATTATATCAATGAAGTTACAAATAAAGAGACAGATAAGTTGAGCACTGACCTCAACTTCATCATCTTCCTCAGAACTCTCTTCTTCCTCGGCCTCAGCCAACCACTTTATAAATGGTGCCGCCTTCTCGTGAATCTCCTGTGCTACAGCTTTAGAAACATACTTCTTTGAAACCTGCAATACACAATTTAATAAATAACGCTGTGCTTAGATGCTTACCATCACTCTATAAAAATGTAGCAATTTTTAGTTCAATTTTCTGCACACTTACGTGGTTTCCAGGTCTGAACCTTGATTATTTTGCAGTAGCAAAATATTTTTTTTGTTTTCTTTTGCACTTTGGTAATAAAAGTAGATTGTTTATTTTACCTAACAACGTTTGTTTGTTTGGTTTTACAGCGCACCGACTCAGTTTAGGTCTTATGGTGCCATAACAGGAAAGATGATTTTGGCAAACTTCGGGTGTTACAATCTTCAAAGCAACACTAGGAGTCAAAACCACCTTACCTGCTGGACCTAAGAGATGTATAGACTCCAGTAATTCAAACCTAGTTGCCTCTTACGATCACACAGGGATAAATGGTGGATGCAGCCACAAGGGGAAACATTAACGTCATTTGGATACAAAACCTTATTCTTGAATCTAATGCAAATTTCATATCACTTTGTAATTGAAATAGAGAAACACTTAAGTTAAACTGCAATTAATGCAGCAAATATTAGGCTCAAACTTGAATTAAACAGATTTCTCAGCTATAGGTACCTTCTTAGCCCAGTCAAGCAAGACTTCCTCCTCCACTATATCCATGTCATACAGTTCTTTAAAGATGTGTGGTACTTTAGGCAGTAAAACATCTTTATGGACATGACCAATCACCTGTTCTACACCACCCAACAAATACTTCTGAGCTTTCTGATTGTTATGACAAAACTGTAAAAAAATATTTTCATTTTGAGAATTTTTTCAAACATCATGCATGTCTTTTCCAGCATTCAAGACAATTGATTTTTCCTTGCATAGAAATCAACCATATCAATTGACAATATTTTTATATTATAATCATATATTTAACAGGTTTAAAATGAATCTGTTTATAAAGCATTCTTCTCTTTTCAAGATGACAAGTTCTTGTATATTCACCTGTCTTTACATACCATTCTATATAATACATACAAGTCTATTATTTTTATTTGGTTGAATAAGGTATTACCAGTAAAAGACAACTCTCTGAGAATAAAATAAACAATGTTAAAACAAGCATGTTAAAACATTCATATCCATTTAACAACTTGAATAACAACATAATCCTATAAGCAAAGTATATGTTTCTTTGATTATCTGTACATATTAAATGATGGTGTCTAATATATGAAGAATACATACATGTAATAACAGTTTACGATGTTGTTTGATTTGACTGACAATCTTCTCATTCATAAGCAGTTCAACAAGTACTAGGGCAGCCTTGTCCTTCACTTCCAGACGTTCTGCCTCAGATAGTAACTCCTGTTCTGCTCCTGCTAAACTCTTCGAGTTGATTTTGTTCTGTACGGAAAAATCACAACATAGAATAGGCAAATCAAAATACTGAATAAAATATCCAATTTACTCTCACATTTAAAAATATTCATCACTTCCAAGACTGAATGGCAATGGTTCATACTAATTTTAACAAAAAAATTGCAGTTTCATAAAAACGATCATATTACTAATTCTTGAAGAATTTACTTGGAACTGAAAAATAAAACATTTTCATTTGTATATAATCATTTAAACTTGGACTCACCTTAACAAACTCGTAGAAAAGATCCATTCTTTGATTGGCAGATTTCTCAAGGTCCTCTGAACATTGCCATGTTCTTGGCAGCATCAGTGGAGTTCCTTCATACGCTTAGCAACTGCCTCGTCACTAACATCTTCTCCCCAGTCTTCATCATCATCATCCTTTATCTAACAAAATCATTAACGACATATAATTAAAGTCATAACAATCATTTCGTTTATGTAACCTATAAAATGCAGTGTTTTTTTCCTTTATATAACTACTACCCTAAAACGGTACCATTCCCAATAGAAAATAGACATTAAAATTCCCAATTTCCAATGTTAAATTCCCAAAAGTGCTGTTCAAAATGCCCACAAGGCCAAGTGATTTTTCTAAAATCATTTAAATCCAACATATTCATATAAATCACCACTCAATAGTTCTATCTGGACAGTAGAAGCTGTTAGCTATCTTTATTCATGATGTCTAATCTCATTTGTAGCTGAAAAAATGCATTGAAAAAATTCCCAATTTTAGTCAAAATAACGCATTTTTTCCCAAACAGTCTGGTACCGGCACCATTCCCAAAGTAGAGAAAAAAAAACACTGAAATGTATACATATACACTTGTCAAGTTCTTAGAAATTCTGTCCAATGAAACTGAAACATGAATATAATTTATTTAACAACATTTTTTTCTCAGTACATAATAACTAGATGGTCAATGTACGAAAATAATAGTTTCAATTAACTTTCAAGCAAGAACAGAGCTATTACTATCACTTTTAAGATGCTGGAAAAGGGAATTGTAGATGAATACCTCTGGTGGGGCTTCAATAACTCCGCCTGAAGCTCTCTGTGCAGCCATCTGTTCCTGGGAGTTGATTTCAGGACTGGCCCTATCATGGTCTCCATCATCTCCATTCATTGTAGCCTTCTCCCCTTTCTTGGATTTTTTATCTTTTTTATCCTTTTTAGCTTTAGATGGGGTGGTGGAAGCTGGGTCCTAGACATACAGAATAATTGTTAATACTGTAACCAATACAGCACATAAAGATCTTCTGCAGTTACTTAGTCGTGACAAAAGGTCTTGCATCACATATATTGTTAAGACAGATCAATAGAAATATGCCAAAACTTCATTTAGCCATGATGTAATAAACTGACATAATGCACCAATTTCATCTGCCTCTAGTTAACAGCAGACTTTCTGCATATTCAAGTCCCTTACCTAAGCTACACTAATGGTGGAAACAGCAAATCCTTGAGGAAAAATTCAAAGATTTAGAAAAAAAACTCAGGCAGTATACTCACCATATCTGGAGGATTCTTGAGAATGAAGGTGGTCAATTTATGGCGCATGTCCACCATGGCAGAGTGTCCACAAGCAATACACCGAGCTTTAATCGTCTGGGTTTTCTGATTGGCACTCTGCAATGTACCAAAACCATATATGTAGAACACAGAACATGATCACTACACTTCAGTACAACTTGCTAGTTTACAGAAGTATTTTAAGTCTTTCTAAACATTTACAGTGAAATAAGACAGAATATTTTTTAAAGAGCTATTCTAGTTTCCAAAATAATAAAATCCCCTTGCACACACCACAAATTTTTAACAAAAATTCAATGTCTGTCGACAGAAAAGAATATTCTTTAACAATAACACGAAAGTATACATTACAAGTAAATGTGCAAAACTTTTAGTAAAAGGCTACAGTTCTGTTAGATTATAGAAATTATCAGACTTACCAGAATGGTTTCAGGGTTGGAACATTCCTGGCAGAGGACAAATTTCTTGATAAAAATATCAAGTAGCTGTTGAAGTTTGCTTGCATCATGTGAACCATTCACGATGTAGCGATCATTCTTAATGTCAAACTGGGTCTGTGCACCAAGCTCACATCCAAAAAATTTTGTAGGGTCTGTAAAAGCAAATACGTGTGTCATTGTAAAGCAAATGCTTCATGAAAATGACTGTAAATATAGGGTTAGTAGTATTTTAAAGTTGTGTGATTACCAACAATTCTCACTGAAACAATTTCTTAGAATTATGTCAGATTGTGCAGATAATTTTGTTGTATTTTTATAACATATTAGTCTGTATATAATTTTATTGTTATTGTGTTTCCCTTGATGATTTATAGAAACTGGATGGCAGCTTATTAAATTGAGAAATCTCAGTTAATGTTGGGTAATCTTTTTTCTTTTATATAAATCAATTATCTTGTTACAGCATTTTATATTGTTTAAAAGAGGATTTAAACTCTGCTCAAAATCAATATCAACAGAAATGGTGAGAAAAGCAAAAAGAACCTAGCTTAAATTCTGTGCAGCTATATTTTAATGTATCAACATTTCTTGAACTGATTTACATAACATATTTTTTATATCTAATTACTAAACCAGGTTCATTTCATAGAATTTTTTTCAACCAAAAAAAAAAGTTCTGCAATATCTGAGTAGTGTTCAAACTGTACAAACTTACATGTTGGAGGTCTTGAGAGAGCTTTAGCCACATCTACCATGTTAACAATAACAGTTTTGATACCATTGCCCTTACCTTCAACCTGAACAATACAACATACATCAATGAACTCAAACTGTTATTAACTATTTTTTGCTAAACATTAAGATAAATGTACATAAAAACATTGCTCAGAAAGTCTTAAATGGAAATTTCATCGATAATAACAATAGGGCTCTAGTATATTTATTTTTACAAAAAATTCTTCAATTTAAAATTACCAACTATACAAAGTTATAATTAAATAAAGTTACAAAATCATAAACAACAAGCAATTATCATAGTATTGCAAGCAATCCATAAGTCCCCTACCGGTAAGAGCCCAAGCAACATTCTATGGGCCATTGGCCATTCACTTAGGTTCCTATTTAAAGTAAATTTGTTGAAAAAGTTCTTTAAAAGTGATCACAGGAAATAGTTTTTATGTACAGACAGACTGAAAGACACTCTAAAGTTATTTTTTAAACATCCCTGTTATCAAAATATAACATTTTTAAAATCCTATCATGATTGAAGAAGTTGGGAGTAAAAATTACCAATTTCTCAAAAAAAAGTCTAAGTTCAAAAGGGGCATAATTCTGGAAATAGTCTTGCTAGAGTATTGAACACTCACAAATGTTGAGTGACAATAAGAAACATTTATATGAAGTTTGAAGTAGATACATTCAGAAAAAGAAGTTATTAAAAAAAACAATGTTTTTTCCATGAAAATTTCAAGTTCAAGGGAGGTAATTCTGATAAATTTTGTGCTAGAGTTGTAAACCTTGTCACATATGATGTGGTTGATGACAAGCAACTTATATTTAAAGTTTGAAGAAAATACCTTAAGAAATAAAGAACTTAGTGAAAAAACTTAAAAACTAGAATCAGAAATCTTGAAATTCAGTCTATTTGTTGCCATAGCAACCAGAATTTTCAACATAGGAAGATAAGAAAAGGATGTGAATAATTTCCATACTGCCATCTACCCATATGTCAAGTTTCATAAACATATTTTCAGTACTTTTTGTGTTATCACTGGATCCAGGTTATGTGTAAAATTTGCCATATTTTCAGTCTATTTGTTGCCATAGCAACCAGAATTTTCAACATAGGAAGAAAAGAAAAAGACATGCATAATCTCCATACTGCCATCTATCCATATATCAAGTTTCATAAAAATATTTTCAGTACTTTTTGCGTTATCGCGGGATCCAGTTTATGTGTAAAATTTGTCATATTTTCAGTCTATTTGTTGCCATAGCAACCAGAATTTTCAACGTAGGAAGAAAAGAAAAAGACGTGCATAATCTCCATACTGCCATCTATCCATATATCAAGTTTCATTAAAATATTTTCAGTACTTTTTGCGTTATTGCGGGATCCAGTTTTGTGGACGGACGGACTGACGGACGGACGTTCTCACAGGACAGTAATTATGTGGCTACTCTATTGTTCTCTCTATGGTTCTTTTTAGCCACACAAAAGAAAATAGCCACATAAAAGCATTACAGAATGAATGACATCGAAGAGAAACAACAGTTACCTATTGTCCCTCTAGCCACATAATTACTCTCCTGTGAGTGCGGACGGACTGACTGACGGACGGACGGACAGACGGACGGAGGGTAAACCTAAAGTCCCCTCCGGTAAACCGGTAGGGGACTAAAAAGGTTTTTTTTTTAAAATACACATTAAGCTGTTGGGCATACAGGTCATCATAACCACTCTTACTTTAAGGATTATAATACTAAACAGGGCTCGAGCTAGTGGGCGATTCGGGCGAAATAGTCGCCGAATTCCGTCTGACTTCGCCGACATCCTACATGAAAGCGAAGATGAAGTCGCCCGATTTTATTGATCCATTATTGAAAATTACCAACAATAACAATAACATGTTGTGTGTGTTTGCTTTGTTTACCCTCGCCGCCGGAAAAAGGGACTGTCATGCATCTCAATCAACGCGAAATGTCATTAATCCGTTTGTTTACCAACATGTCATAATAGACGCTCAAGAACAATTAGACTCCGCCCACGGCG
This sequence comes from Ruditapes philippinarum, assembly GCF_026571515.1. Lineage (NCBI taxonomy): Eukaryota > Metazoa > Mollusca > Bivalvia > Venerida > Veneridae > Ruditapes > Ruditapes philippinarum. The sequence continues at coordinate 104,233 of NW_026862760.1, read as the reverse complement.
AGATTACCGATACGTGCGAGAAACCAATCGAGGCGACATTATTTAACCAATCATTAAATCGCTAACATACAACTACTTGTAACAATTATTTATGATGGACGAATCAAACGTCAATTAAATTTTCACTATCGAATGATTGTCAGAATTAAGAGGACCGCTCGACATATAACTGTAACGGTAATTTTAAATGAAAGTTATGATAACCTTTTTTGTCGACGAGTTAAATTTGATAAAATTAACGGTGTATTACACTGTATTTATTACAAACGAAGTTAAATCAAAGATCGTTTCTTTCGTTATCTACTTTCATTTTATTTACAACATAAGTGAAATTGAATATAATGTCCGGCGCAAGCTTTTTAATAGTAAATCAGAAGGGAATAACTGTTAATTCACCCATGATATGATCCATGATAGGAATCAACTATGGCTTTTTTATCTTCATTTAATGCAATGGTTGCATTACATGATACTCATTCTTATTACTTGTTTCAAACTACTTTTAAACAGAGACATAGATAACAATAGTTATAATAATAGCTATCTATGTCTCTGTTTTAAATCAAAATTGAATATTCTGTTGTAACACAAATCCAATTCATTTAATAAGATATGTACAGTGAGTCAACATAATTGCGATAACAAACATCGATAAATGAATCTCCTCACTTCTCCCTAAAGTCTCCCCACTTCTCCCTAAATCAGCTGGGGGGAGAAGTGACTTCTCCCTAAATTTTGAACCTAGCTTGAGCCCTGCTAAAATAACTGTACATCTATCTATCATACCTTCGCTATGATTTTCGGCATCTTATATCTATAGAATTGGTCAGTGACCTCACTGTTGACGTTGACGGTCGCCATAATTGCGATATCAAGTTTTCACCGTCTTTATGTCTAGTACAAATATTACAACTTCTAGGTAGCAGATGATAGTCACAGAAATCTATGAACTTCATATAACTACTTGATGTGGATAAACCACAATTATCACTTCTTTTTCTCGACGAAATGGTGCTTGTTTGCCAGCGCAATGGCTCTGAAATGACAATAAAAATGATGAATATGTATTTTGTTATATTATGTAGAAGATAATACTACAAATGCATTCTTTACATTATTGAATGCTGCCAAGCTACCAATAACAGGATACGATCTCTGTGCAGTTATCAAGTCTAGGATTTAATATTTACGGACTGTCCGTAAATTTAAAGATAGTCTAGAAATTTAAAGATTTTTCAACCCATAAGTTTACAGATATTCAATGTGAAATTTGATGTTTTAAGTTTTACACTAAAACATGCAGCTTAAAATAAATAGAGGATATTTCTTTAGTTCAATGTAAGATCGGAATATATTTCACCTAGTGAGCACCAAAATGTATGTTTCACGAGTGGCGCAGCCACAAGTGAAATATGAAGTTTTGGTGGTCACAAGGTGAAATATATTTCGATCTTACACTAAACTTAAATTTTTTTTTTATTACATGCAAAGAATCGTTTTAAAAAGACATTGAACATAATACTGAATGAAAAGCACGCCAAATAATAATACAACTTGACGTCATTTACGACGTCACATCATTTAAGTGTGTACCAAGTACTGTGTACGCTGGTATTTCATTGAAACAACGTAAGGGGCTTAAATTCAAAACAGTGAAATTATCAAAGTGGTAATTTCACTGTTTCAAACAGTGAAATTACCAGTTTTATATCACTGATATATTTCTATGAACCATCGAAAAGCATGTAATCAATTGTTTTATTGACTGTTTTTACTTAATGTCTGTAAATTTACAGATAAAAAAAATCTGTAAAATTATGGATTGTCCAAAAATTTACAAACTGTCTGTTAGTATCATAAAATCCTAGACCTGGATATATTTAAACATATGCATATTGAAAAGAAATCATGTGATAAAACAAAAAGTTGGTCTTACTGCCTAATATAGACCTCAATGAGTTTTGTTTTTCAAACATATTACCCCACCACTATAATTATTTTGCTACAGAAATTATAATTTGGCTAGTAAATGATTTCTTGACGATATGCAACTTTGATAGGAAATAAGACACAAATTAATACACTAAAATTTGAACCATGTTTAAAACGTAACTGTTTTTCAATTTCAATTTGTTGATACAGACAACTTACCTGTAAGTTTTACTGAAGCCACTTTCTCTTCGATATGTTTCATGTATGATTGCTAGTTATACTAGTATTAATGTTCACAAGTAAGTGATAGCTTTTAAACTGTATCCAGTACTAAGAATAATTTTCTTAATCATTAATGTTAACCAGTTATAAATATAATATTAATCAAAGGATTTCAATAGCCAATCCCTTCACTTATCAGGTTATCTTGTACACTTGAATCTCATGTTTTCACATTTGATATTGACTATATTGTTATTTTTAGTGTATGATAAAGCAAAACAAACAAAAACGTAAGTTCCATTTAAAATAAAATTTAAAAACTGGTATTCCATAATGAAGTCATATTCTAATTTATTGCCCAGCACGTGGTATCTATGACCTTGACCCAAGTTAAACGAAAACAGCAGAAAAAAACTGAAATATGGAAACGTAAGTATGACAATTATCTTACCTTCAATACGCAAAAACTTCATAAAAGAAGCTAATGATACGGTGAAATGGAAGCAATACTGCCAATGTGGCGCAAATTATATCGGTCCCAGACTGGCCCCAATATGAACAGCTGACACTGCCACGTAAATTACGTCTGATCGATTTTTATCTGTGGAATATAATGATTCGTGTGTGAAGTAATCAGAACTATAAGCAAAATTTACAAAAACTTCATATTGAAAGAGAAATATGGAAATACACACAAGCAATATTGTTCGTTACCTCTGGAAATTCTGGCTCGTTGCCTTGTGACGTGACGTACTTCCGGGGAAAAGGCGCCACCTGATAATTACTATTGACACGTATATTTTCCCGGTAGATTTCCATCCAGTGATGCACGAACGACAACTCTACCGGATCAGAACGTAACTAACTCGGAAATAGCTGACAGAACTTTAATTATGACCACGGACTTTATATGTAATTAAAGTCCATGTAATAAAAGAGGTATATATAAGGAACCATTATTAAAACTACTAAATATGTATACAGGCAATGTTGAGTGATTATTTAGCAATGATACTACATGTTCTTAAATTAACCCTTTATCTGATATTTACGTGTTTTGACGGCTTTTCGCCAGCCCCTTTTTTTGAGGCCCCAAACAGTGAAAAATGCCCTATTTAGACCCAAACACTGTTTTTCGCTTGAGAAATGTTGATAAAAAAGTGGTCATTTTTTTCGGCGCCGACCCTTATAAAAAAAATACACCAAGGGGTTGCCAGAATGGGGATGTACCCCCTACTGTTTCGGGGGGGGGGGGTGAAAGGAATGTCAGACATTTCACTCCCAAGACATTTCACTATTGAGACATTTCACTCCCAAGACGGTTCACACCTAGACGTTTCACTCCCATTTTGTCAATTGTATGGACGTTTCACTCCCAATTTTTAGAAAATTTTACTAGGAAAGTTAACCAATTTTGATTTCATTAATATCAAACAGTGTAAAAAGGAAATTCAATTTGATGTTTCATTTTGTTGATTTCAATGGTAATATTAGAAGATAACTCATTTAATTATGGGTTGAGTGATAAGAGGTGTAAATGAAAGACAAATTTCTGAAATATCACTTGTATTGTAAGAAAATTCTTTTTATAGTAATTAAATTTTAAAAAAATAGAATAACATAGAAAGAACAACAAAGACATATTTTAAGTATCAGTTTAAATATTGAAATCACTACCAGTAAAGTAATTAATATTATTCAAATAATAAAAAATATCAATAATTATATTAAAATATATTGACTATATAATGACTATTTTTTGTCTTAAACAATGAAATGCGAAACGTGTGTGTAAAATAAATTATTTTTTTAAAATTATTTTCTTCATCAATTTATTAAACAATAGCCATTAAACAAACTTCAGTAATTGTGGTGTTATCTCATCGCCTAATTAGTTTTATAAACACTGAGACAATCATCTAACAGTTTGACACCACTATTAAATCAGTTGTATAAACACTGCACTTAAGATTCAACAGTTTACTAATCAGTTGTTTATTGGACCATTAAAATATTTTTTGACAACAGCCAATTTAAACACAGAAACTTCAGTCTCCATAAGTTTTGTTTATATAATAACACATGACAAATATTGAAAAAGTCCCAATGCTTCTAATTTAATTTAAAGATATTTCTGATTTCAATGGCCATTAAAATTTTTGACATATATCGCAAAAGCACTATACTAGCATTAAACAATTTTGAGACGTCCCCCCGTTGCCATGGTAACAGGAAAGATTGAGCATGCAGTTAGAAAGGCTATGGTCCAGTCAACATTTATGCCAAGTTTTATCAGAACTGAAGCATTTTTCATTGTTTCATAGCAGTTTAAACTTGTAACAGGAGGCTTTTCAATGACAACGGCCATTTTTTTCACAAATATGCTCATGAGGGAAAGGGTTAACTAAAAAAATAAAAAATGTTACAAAACAACAATTTTTCACCAAAATTAGGCGAAAGGCAACATGTTAACATGGAAAACTAGATTTTGGGTTATTCCAAAGTTTTTCATAATTTTTTGTTAACTAAAAAATTAAAAATGTTACAAAAAACAACAATTTTTCACCAAAATTAGGTGAAAGGCCACATGTTAACATGGAAAAACTAGGTTTTGGGTAATTCCGAAGTTATTCATCATTTTTTGTTAACCCTTTACTTCATATTTACGCGAAACAACGCACTTTCGACCCCTCCCCTCTTTTATGCCTCAAATAGTAATAATATCTTCAAACAATATCGGCCTCATTGAAACAACTTTAAATCGTGACCTTAATATCATTAATGAATGGTCTAATCAATGGCTTGTGAGTTTCAATCCCAATAAAACTGAAGTTATGTTTTTCTCTTCAAACACAAATCCTAAGCCAATTTTATTCTTTAATAACAATCGTCTTGACTTTGTTGATCATCACAAACATTTAGGCTTGACAATTTCTCATGATCTCAAATGGCATGAACATATCGAAAAAATAATGTTATCAGCGTCAAAAGTTTTAAGTACAATGCGTGCTTTAAAATTTAAACTTAAACGATCTACTATGAATAAAATATACATCTCTTATATGCGTCCGATTTTGGAATACGCCTCAGTAGTGTGGGACGGTTGTACATTAAACGAAAAGCAATCACTTGAACAATTGCAATACGAAGCCGCGCGCGTCGTTACTGGGTTAACTAGGTCTGTATCGATAAATTCATTGATTAAAGAAGTAGGCTGGGTATCTCTTTCTGACAGACGTAAAATTCAAAAGTTAGTCACGGTTTACAAAGCAAAAAATGGCCTTGTCCCTCATTATCTTGAAGATCTCTTCCCAAGTACTGTTTCAGAAACATCAAACTATCCACTTCGAAATAATAACAATTATGCAACATTAGCTCGTCGTACTGAAACGTATAATAGATCCTTCTTACCTTCAGCAATTGAACTTTGGAATTCACTTGATGCTAGTATTCGTAATGTGGAATCACTAAACATATTTAAAACTAGAATGAAAGAAATGTTCAAAGCTCCTATTGTACCTAAACATTTTTTAATAGGTGAAAGACTATTATCAGTTTTACACTCACGTATAAGAAACAATTGCAGCGACCTAAATGGTGACTTAGTTAGAAATCATCTTAGTGAAAATCCCACATGTCATTGCGGAAATGCAGTTGAGAATGCTGAACATTTTTTCTTTAAATGCCCGAGTTATCAAACGCAAAGAATAACACTCTTTACAGAAACTAGGACGTTCCACCCACTGAATACAAATCTACTGTTACTTGGTAGTGATAGCCTAGCATCGAAAGATAATGAAGTTATATTTACTGCTGTCCATAAATTTATTAAAAATACAAATCGATTCACTTATACCTAAACATTAAACCTTTATTGTAATCAGTTATAAATGTACTTAGAATATTATATAAGAAGTAATTACAAATACCCTGTACCCAATATAAAGTAAATGCACATAACAGCCTTAACGAAACCCGTGACACTTAGGGGTGGGGGGTGGGGGGTAGGTTATACTGAATCCTTAGATCATCCATATTATAAATTTATAATCTGTTCGATTACTTTATTGTATATTGTTAAAAATCGTTTCTTACGATTCATTCCATCAGCAATTATACATGATATACACTATGTTTATGTTATATGCCATTAAGTATTGAATATAGTTTTTTTGTTTCATTATTTACCGGGGAGGGCCGACCGCTAATGTTGTAAGAACTTGGGCCCAACCCGTTTGCTTTTGCTGTTTGAAATACATATGAAATTTGTATCTGTATTGTATATACATGTATATAGCAATAAAATATGATTAAACTAAAATAGTGAAAAAATGTCCTATTTTGGGCCCGAACACATGTTTTCGTTTGAAAAATGTTGCTAAAAAAGTGAGCACTTTTTCGGCGCCGCCCCCAATCCAAAAGATACATCAGGGGGTTGCAAGAAGGGGGATGTGCCCCCTTCTGTTTGGGGGTTTGAAGGGGGCGGTAGCCCCCCTCATCGCCAAGAAAATTTTGGACTTGTGAGAGGCTAAAAATGACCCCAGGTCGATCATAAGGTAACATGTAACCAACTCTGAAAAGCCTTTGACTCTATCCCAATCCCTTGAGAAGTTGCAGCACTTTGAAATAAATTTTGATGGAAAAAATCAAGGCAAAATAGTGATTTTTGGGAATTTTGAGATGTCCCCTCGTTGCCATGGTAACAGAAAATTTAAGACTGAGCATGTCGTTACAAAGGCAATGGTTCAGTCAACATTTGTGCCAAGTTTGACTAGTATTGATGCATTTTTCATAGTTTCATAGCAGTTTGAACTTGTAACAGGAGGCTTTTCAATGAAAACGGCCATTTTTCACAATATGCTCATGAGGGAAAGGGTTAACCAGTTATTTCACTACGTTGACGAATTATATTTTTTAATTAAAATCAGACCCAGTTCCATCCGGGGGCTTAAGGGGCTTAAGCCCTGTTCTGTTATTTTTTTCTGTCAAAAAAATGCATTAAGAAGTAAAATATCTGCAAAAACTGTTTAGGATAAATGTAGATCACTAAATCCTTGTTTATTTGGGCCTGGACCCCTGCTGAGCTCCCTGTCATAATATACTTTCAGTTAAAACACTGCATGCCTTAAGGCGACAATATGTGTTAGAATATATATAGAGGCAGATTCAAGCGTCTGTTTAATACTGAGTAAATTAGTATTAGAAAAGAGCCTCACACTCTTAATAGATCTACTGGTAAATGCAGTAAAAATCATTTTTACTTTTTATAAATAAAAAAAAAGTGAGTTGACTGTATCTGTTATAACAGGGCTTTTTCGGCCCTGTTGATCATTTTCATGGGAGGTCTAGCTTTTCTTTGCTCAGTCATTTTATGAGCGGGTTTTGTCTGTCCTGTCATTTTTGGACTAAGGACTTTAGTGCGTATCCCGTGGGCTATTGTACATTGAAGCACTTTTTTTCAAATTACTTTAAATCCTAGTGTTCATACAATTGTTCAACTCAGACAGAAAATTGGTTATTAGAAAATTAGCAATATATGTATTAAAGCGTTTGAAAGACGAGACAATTTGGAAGATTAGCATATCAATATGATATTATTAATGTAGTAATATAGTTTTTGACATTTTCAATCAACTTGTTAAACTATGTCATGTTTTGTATGCAGGTTATATATGTGAATATTACTGATTGAATTAATTATAACATGATTTCTTGATGCATGTATTGTAATTAATAGACATGTGCATGTATATTATGATGATAGGTGTCGAGTCCAAGTCAGAAATAAATAGAGAAAAATAGAATCCCTAAAGAAAGTTCAACACATTAAAATTGAAAATGTTGCAGGCTCGGTTTGATTGAGCCTGTTCATGGACGGTACTGGAAAGTGCAAGTTACCGTCCACGCCCCCTAGCACCGGCTTAAGCAGAATTCAACATTTAACACGAAAATGGTGAAATTTTGAATTTAGAAACATTTTATGTTCTATTCTATTCTATGTTTCTATTGTCCGAAAATTCATATCCAAAGAGTGACGCGTTTAATCAGATTATGTTGTTCACACTTGATTGCTGTAAATTAGCTGTTTATTAGTTACACGTGTTCGGTACACCTTCAAGTAATATTATTATTACTATTATTATTTGTACAAATCTATATTTATTTTCTTTAAATTTTAAAACTAATATTGCAGTGTATATGGATATATTTTAGTAAAATCGTAAAAAGTAAGCGATATTGAAACATTCGACTGATGCGCAGGAAAGTAGTCCAAATGTAGCAGCTAAATATTTTGTTATGGAACATTTTATTCCATTTTGATATATAGGGGTCTGTATGTTGTTTTTAGATTTATAATTCAGCTAGAAACATTATCTATTATTTTGTATATTTGGAGGTTGGCATCCTCATCTGAATATTAGAGCTAGAGTGTCGCCGCCTTTATACAATTTAATTAAGTTGTTGTACAAAGAAGCCAGATTCGTGAATTTTCAAGTACGGCTTGTGAGGGATGTAGCACTTATTCATTATCCCTCATGTACAGACTCAATCAAACCGAGTCTGCAATCCTTCTGTTATTTGGTTGTGATTAATGCTTCCGAGGGATCACTTAGTTTCCAAATATTTTGTATCAGAGATGAATCTGCGGTGCATGCAACAATGGACTTACCAATCAATGCAGTCGCAAGCTTGGGACAGGTAAATATGATTCATCATTTTTGTGTCTAATACTTAAAGTGACATAACGACCATTGTTTTCCCCTGTCAAGTTGAATTTCATTAGTTATATATTTGAACAGAGGCTAGTAAAATGATGATTTACTGATAATTGACCTTGAACAATGTGTATGATACAATATAAATATGATTCATATTAATTTCTAATCTGTATGATATCATTAAAATGAATATACATGTACATCTATATTATAATTGTTGATCTATATTATAATTGTTGACTCTTAAATACTTTTATTTAATATTTCTGCTTGCAGCTATCGCGGGAAACAACTATCAGCAGGCGATGTTGAAAAAAGATTTCGAGCTTAAACCAACCAAGGGTATTGAGACAAAAAGCAGAGTAATAGTGTAAAGAAGTGACAGTCACCTATAATTCGTTGAAAAACTACTCATATGCCTCATGAATATGCAACAGTGATACTGCTTCATATGTTTAAAGTAGATGGAAGATAAATGTTAAAATTGTTTTACTCAGATAAAATATAGATTGATTATCATATATTTTGTTCTTGTTTTCTTTGTAATCCGTGGTTTGTCATTTGGTATTCCTGTCCACACACAAAAAAATGTTGTTTTTTTTTATCAATATATATGCAACATTTAAAAAATGAAAAACGGATAAAGAAAAAAATGAGGCCGATCTGAATTGGGACTGATTTGACTGTAAATCATTTTATTCATTCAGTGTTAGGTGGTCTGTAAACCTAAAGAAAACTAAACTAATATATTGACATTTAGCAAAAGTGGAAGGTAATCCAGTTTTAAGTTTATGTAAAACAATAGTGAGGTTAATCATGTTTCTTTCGGAATATAAATATCTTGGAATACTATTTTCATCTTCGGGTAGTTTTACTGAGTACAAAAAAAAGATTGTATAAAAGCTGTGACATACGATAAGTTATATTATATCCCAGATAAAAGGGCATTAAAAACAAATTTTAAATTAGGCAAAGCTTTCAGTAATTTGAATACTTTTACTAATGTTAATACTTTATTGCATTTGTTTGTCGATACTGTTAAACCTGTACTTCTTTATGTTAGTGAAATATGGGGTACTTTGAATACATCAACCAGTAGAGTTAACAAATAGTTTTTTTATTATCTTTAATGATATGCCATGTGAAAAATTACATAAAAAATCCTAAAACATGTGTTAGGGGTTCACAAAAAAGCATGCAATGATGCGATTTTAGGTGAATAGGGGAGATATCCTTTATATTTTGATTACATAATCAGTTGTATTAAGTATTAACCAAATCTGCAGTTAGTGAACTTTTCAAAAATGCTTATGTTGAAAGTGAAAAGTTGTATAATTGTAAAAAAAACCCAAAAAACAATTGGTTATCCAATGTATTTGTTTATACTAAAATATTTTAAAATACCTCAAAGTCAATATAATGATAAAAATCTATATGTTATTGTATGAAAACAACTGTTGAGTAATTTTAAAATACATTTTATGGATTAATTGAAAAATGCGGTAGATAATGATGCACTGTTTAAAACAAATTTTTGTATGGAACCTTATTTAGCAATAATCAAAGATAAAGATATTAGAGCTTGTTTTACAAAGTTAAAGATAAGTTCTCACAAATTACAAATATCTAGAGATCGGGAGACATAAAAAAATCAATCCTGATAGAAGATTTTGCGAGGTGTGCAACTCGAAAGAAGTTAAAGACGAGCTACATTTTGTTACTGCTTACAATGTTTTTACGAGTCAACGCAACATTTTATATAATAAAATAAAAGATAGGCATTTAAACTGTATGTTGTATGGGCTGTATGAAATAGATATTTTGACTCGACATTAATTTCCATAGGTATTCATTTACTGTACAGGTATTTTGTTACAGATTGAATAAAATCAGAATGGCACATTGACTTCGTATTTATACTGAATTTGTACACGGACTTTAAACAAGTACAATCGTTGAACTCAGTTGAACCACGGATTGTCAATTGGTTTAAACATATTTATTTTAGCTCGATTGCGAAACAAGTTCTTAATTGCAACTTATATTAATCACTTTCGAGTCCGCTTCCTGGAACCAACCAGCTGCAGTACTGGTGTCATATGAAGAAACATGGTCGTGACCCGATTAGGGCCCGAACCCATGATCTCTGGGTTGAGAGGCAGACACCTTAACCACTAGGCCACCGCTCCCCTTGGATTGTCAATTAAAGTCCGTGTTGTTGCCCTGTTATGTAATTGCCGAGCTACGTACGAATTGCGAATGACCTACGAACTCCGTTTGAATAGCTTTCAGAATCTCGTGCGATTTTACGGGAAATGACGTTAACTTCCGCCATAATGAAATTTACAAGATGGGAGTGATCTGAAGCTGTCAAAAAGTCGGCTATTTTCATCTTGTTTTGAAAGAAATTTTGGTAAACAAATACATTATCAAATAATCATCCATTTCAAATAAAGTTTTGCTTGTCCACCCATTACCAATACTTAAATGAGTTACTTTTTCTTCCTAATTTTCAATAATTTTATGCAAAACAACGAAACGCTTGGAAAAATTTACACGAAAATTATGGACGGAACCACTGATTTTCATTGCTGACATTTTTATATGTTAGATTAGCCAAATGAAATTACAGTCTTTTAAATCCAATGCAAGAAGAGAGATAAATCAAAGCATTATAGATACGTGTGGAAATTATCTTGATTTATTGTTGTCTGTGGTTGGTGGTGTTGGTACAGTAGTTATCACTCACCGGATTACAATTCACAGCAGCAAAGCTCCACATTGAATTTACCAGAGCACATTTCAGCCACCGCATCGTTCCTGGCAGGCTACCTGTACTAGTTGCTTTAACTTTAGCAAGGAACTGAGCCTTCTGTACATACCAGAGCAGAGGTATACAGTGCTTAGAAAGGATTTGATGTTCAATCACAATGAAAGTGACCTGCGCCGCCCGGAATCGAACCCTGGTCACCTGATTCACAGTCCATCACTCGACATATTGAGCTAAACAGTCGGCTCAATTGATGTCCGTTTCATTTAATAGGTTTGAGAAAGTCACTGATAAATATAATAGTAAAATTGAAATTCTCTGGCTAAAATAATTCAGTTTATCAATCTTACCTTTTGTTTATGACAACCTTCTTGTGGGATAGACATCAAGTGTCCAGGGTTGTCATTAACATTTTTTGCAGAAGGTTTGTTTTGAACTTGAGGCGGTCATTTCTGTCTTTATCATGCATAACAAAGAGTGTTTTCTAAATTTTGAGGCGGCCCATAATGCATTTGAGACAGGCATTTTGGCCTCCTGCCGCCTCTTAATGACAACCCTGAGTGTCATACCATAACACAAAGGAAATGGCTAGCGGTACAGGCCCTTACTACTAGCCAAAAGTTCTATCCATATTGGATTAAAACTTCATTCACATTACCAGTTACCTTTAAAGTTACATTAAATAAATATTTAAAAATATTTTGCTGTCGGCCTAAAAACAAGCATTCTACAGTTTCATTAACCTTTTTAACAGTATTGTTGAAAATCTCATCAAATATTGTTCATAAATTAGGATTTTAAATGGAAAACCCCACGGTAACACTAAAGTTCGTATACGAATTTTAATATGCAAATGAAGACTATAAATCAGCTCGTGTATGCGCTGCGTCATATTGATATAGTTGCTATCCGGAACACAGTAATTATGAGATTTTCTTGTGCAAACACAATTCAACCGTTTTAGCTTCAAGGTGCACTAGACCTGGGGTTCAGATAAAAAGTAATCATCTCATAAAAAGGATTAATTTAAATTTGTATGAAAACATCCGTTACAACGTGGAAATATACCGTTAGATTAGGACTGCTGCATATAGTTTGTTGATTTAATATTGATGTACAGATGATATGAAGGCGGAGTTTCTCATGCAAACAGAAATTGTACTTCCGATTTCGCCACAATGAGGTTGCCCATTTTTTATGCTTATAAAACTTATTTTGGTTGTCTTGACACCAAAATAAAATCTGGAGTCGATATGAAACCCAATTTATTAATAAAATGTCGCAATTTCTATTTTTATGAAATTTATTAAATGTAGCTTTAAATAAGCAGATGGAAATTCTGTTGGCAAATTATAATTATTAAAGAAATACTTTGTCATAAACTAACAACCGCTGGAAATTTATCCATGGATTGACCCGCGATAGCATTCTTATGCAATTTTGAAAACTAGTGGGCTGCATCTTTTAATGGTGAGCAAACAACCAGCTTGAAATTTTCAATGCCCGCTTAAAGTAATCAAGATGAAATTTTTATTTCAAATATATATTACATCTTTATTTAAATTATTGTCCTTAGAAATGATTTAATAATGTTTTAGTTTATTTCTCTTCGTATTTTCACACAGACTTTAATATTAATTATTTCAAAAGAAAAAACTTTCAATCATCAAACGCTAAAAAATTAATATTAAATTAATATACCTAAGGTAATTGATAAAAACTTCATGTTATTCAATAAAATCTTTTAGAAACACAAGTTTGCATATTTCTTATTGGTTTAGGTTGTTTATATTAATCAAAGTGCTGCAGCACTGAATGCGACAGACATGCAACCGGAGAGACATTAATTTAAAGCTTTTTTAGAAAAAAAAAAATATATATATATAACAGAGAAAATTGTCCCAATTATATTGATCTGATATAATTCAGATATTCTACTTTTAAGCATTCAAATACAGAATGAAATTTATGCCTAAAAACTCTGGTCAAACTTGTTAATCAGTGTCCTTATCGATTTATTCCAAGAAATGATATGTAAGTAGAAAAAGAAACTGTCAACGAAATATTTCTAAAATAAAACCATGCAAATAAACTTCAAGCATAATACATTATACATGTGAGAATGCTATTTAGAATTGCTTCGTGTTATATCATAGTGGGCATATAGACAATAAAATATAAGTCATTTGTATTTTTATTTCTCTTGGATATGTCTCATTAAAAATATTTTTGGTTAAAATCATCAGCAATTAATAGTGTATTTTTTAGAATTTTTTATTTACAAGGTAAAGATGTAGAGGCCAGAACACATCGTTTTTATTTTAATTTAAATGTCACTTAAGCACTACAGTCTTTAGTTGTCCTTTTCAATTTCACACTAAATTACATTTTCAACTCGTTTGCTTCTTACAATTGTATAGAATTTCTAAAATTATTGCATGTAATCCGCTGGTTTATTACATGTATAATGTGTACTCCCTAATCGCCTGTCCGAAAATCAGCACAGGTGAAGCAGAATCTATTTTTAGAATAGCGAAGGTTAACTCATATCGTGACCTAGAAAAATATGTAAACAAACCACAAGAATCGAAAGTAGAACTGATATTATAACTTCCTTGAATAAAGATTACCATGAAAGACTACATGGTGGTAAAGTGTTGAAAAACTCTCTTGTAACATCCATTTTCAAAAAAAGACAGCCATTGTACTGTATCTAATTTATTAATAACTGCTGAATATTCAGCTAAACCCGCGGTATGAGTCACGGAAATAGTTCTTCTTTTATTAATGCGCGAGTTATTCTAGAGTCACGAAAAACTTTTGATTTGTTAATAATAATGTTTTGTATAATGTAGAAATATTTATTGGAACTCAGAGCTTACACCTTTATTATAGTATAATTTGCTGTCCTACTTTTTCGACAGCGGTAAATCGTTTCGGCAGTAATTTGCATATTGCGCAATAATACTATGTGAATACAACGTTTTTATCAATCATATACGTTCATATTTTAACTTGGATAACTTAATTTGAAATTGAAAAGGCTAAATATGGAAGATTTTTAGATATCCCGACAAAGTATGGGAGTTTTAAAGGATCAAATTCATGTACTATTTCTTGGGCTGTTAATCGGTTAAGGACACTTTGCGCGATTGTAGCCGACAAAATCCCATGTGTAGATGACTTAGCTCTGAACGCGCCTGAGGGCACGTCCGTCGCAAAAATGCTGTACGACTAGTCTTTACAGTGTGTATAGGCTAGTTGTACATGACTCCCTTACACTTACGGCTAGAACTTTTGGCTAGCAATACAGGCCTGTATGGCTAGTCACTGCCTATAAGAAAGAAAAAAGTATATTACATAATTAGGGTTTAACGGTTTACCATATACCAATATATTGCAATATGAAAAACTAAATTTTGTACCACGGTACGCTTTTTGGAAAACTGGTATTTTATAAAAATCATAATTTTCAATTAATTGCCTTCTAATTTCGTACAAATTTCGCATAAAATCTTTAATTGGCAAATTTTAATGGTGCCAACGTAAGATAAAAATATCTGACAACTAGTACAGTTAAAAGTCAATAAGCTGTCCAGATTTGAAAGGTCACGCGCCACTAGTATTGTTTATCAAACTGTGTGACACTTAACTTTCTATTTAGTCCTTACATTTTTATTAAGTTTCTACTAAGAATATATAATAATATACATATGATGATAAATACTCCCATCTTTACATCAAAACATATACTCTCAACAATAAGTATTGCAATATATTGTAATACGCTTCGGCAAAATGGCAATATATTGCAATACGGTTTTTGCCGTATTGTTACACCCCTATTACGTCAGTTTTATAAATTAAGGTAAACAACATTGATTAAAAGCTGTTAAAGGTTTTAAACAAGCTTTGCAGAACAACACAAAATAAATATGATAATTGCAGGAAAGTGCTGTGTTGAACAGCTCAGTCTCAAGTGTGGCAACTAAATGATTTTCTAGGAAAAGCCATTCCAAAAGTAATTACTAAACTGTTGTTCAGGAAAGGTAGACTTCAATAAATCTGTGATTGCTTTTATGCACTGTACAACACAGCAGCCTCTACATACCCTGGGAAAAGAGTCATGTTTTTACCTTTTGTCAGTCCCAGCACTGCTGTGTCAATGATTTTGTTTTGTGACAAAATTGTTGGGGATATTATAAATCTCTACATTTGGCTTTTGGCAGGGATTTTAGTATTTTACCATATATTTGTAATTTGTTGACATGTACTGGTGTAGTAATGTTAGGAATTTGACAGGGTTCTAATTTTTGAAAATATGCACTGTTGTCATTTATATCCATTGTGAGTTTGTTTAATCAAAATGTTTTATTACATATTACTTTGCTGGTCATCTGTGATGGTTTTCTCAGATGCTGGCTTTATGTAAATAGTTTATTTTTCAATTGAAGAAGTCTTTGAGATTTTTTTTTCAAAAGCTGAAATGTAACTAGGCTTTTTATGCCACCGCAGCATCTGCGATGCGGTGGCATATAGCGATTCATCTGTGTGTGTGTTTGTTTGTGTGTGTGTGTGTTATATAGATTATATAGTGAACTTAAAAAATCTTCTTGTGAAAAACTACTAGTCCAATTTCAACCAAACTTGGCAGGATTGATCCTAGGGTGAAGGGCTTCCAAAGTTATTCAAAGAATTTCATTCCATGCTGAAATCTGGTTGCCATGGCAACCAAAAGGATTTCTAAGAAAAAATTAAAAAAATCTTCTTGTAAAGACTCAAAAGGCCTAGAGCTTAGATATTTTGCATAAGGCATTGTCTAGTAGACCTCTACCAAGATTGTTCAAATTATAGCCCTGGGGTCAAAATCGGCCCCGCCCCGGGGGTCATTGATTTTCACTATATGTACATATAGTAAAAATTTAAAATACCTTCTTTTAAAGACCCAAAAGGCCTAGAGCTTAGATATTTTGCATAAGGCATTGTCTGGTAGACCCTTACCAAGATTGTTCAAATTATAGCCCTGGGGTCAAAATCGGCCCCGCCCCGGGGGTCATTGATTTTCACTATATGTACATATAGTAAAAACTTAAAATACCTTCTTTTAAAGACCCAAAAGGCCTAGAGCTTAGATATTTTGCATAAGGCATTGTCTGGTAGACCTCTACCCAGATTGTTCAAATTATAGCCCTGGGGTCAAAATCGGCCACGCCCCAGGGATCATTGGTTTTCCTTATATGTATATAGTAAAAACTTATAGTAAAAACTTTAAAAAAAATTTCTAGCAATTGACAAATGCTAGAGGTAAGATATTTTGCATGAGACATTGTGAAGTGAACTTCTAGCAAGATTGTTCAAATTATAGCCCTTGGGTCATTGATTTTTCAATATATACATATAGTAAAAAATCAAAAAATCTTATTGTCTGAAGGTACAAGGCTTAGAGCTTTGATATTTGTTAAATGATATCATCTATAGGTACTCTACCAAAGTTGTTCAAATTTTGCCTTTAGTGTCAAAATTAGCCCCGCCCCGGGGGCCATAGGTTTTCCTTATATGTATATAGTAAAAGCTTAAAAAATTATCTTCTCTAAATTTACAATGGCTAGAGTTAAGATTTTTTGCATGACACATTATGTAGTGAACCTCTAGCAAGATTGTACAAATTATAGCCCTAGGGTCAAAATTGGCCCCACCCCCAGGGGTCATTGATTTTCACTATGTACATATAAAGTAAAAAATTAAAAAATCTTCTTGTCTGAAGGTACAAGGCATGATGTTTGCTATATAATATCATCGATAGGTCCTCTACCAAAGTTGTTCAAATTTTTCCCCTGGTGTCAAAATTGGCCCTGCCCGGGCGCAGTGATTCTCATTATGTACACATAGTAAAAACAGAAAATAAAACAAATGTTTTCTGAATGGGAGAAAGTTACAGCTTAGATATTTGATTTTAAATGTTGTTTGGTGGACCTGTATCAAGATTGTTTTGAGTTAAACCTTTGGGTCCAAAATCTGCCCAAGGGGACAGTGACCTACTTCTTTTCCTTTGATGTACAGCAATGAAATTTTGACCATGTGCACAGTTTTAGTTGTAAAATTGAACTTTGATATCAGGTGACCTAGATTTTGATGATGTGACCTACTTTCTTGTCCTTTGATGTACTGCTATGAAATTTGAACCATGTGCACAGATTAATATGTAAAGTGAACTTTGATTTCAGCTGACCTAGATTTTGACAAAGTGTCTTACTGTGTTGTCCTTTGATGTAGTCATGAAATTTAGGCTGTGTGAAATATGACCTTCACCACCAAATTCACTAGACTCAAGTGCATTGATATATTCCTACTCTGATCTTTTATTGAGTTAACAACAGATTTAACCACTAATCTGATAATAAGAATTAGATAGGTCAGGGATCTATGCATTATGACAATCTTCAAAATTGTATAGAAACAAAAAAAATCCGTTCCTACACTACTATTTAGTGTTCTATTAATGCGGTGGCATAGCATTTTTCTCAAATGCAATCTTGTTTCAGTCTGTATCTATTGAATGTATGATGTGCAGTGAAATCATATGTAAACTCAAAAATATGATTGTATTATAAAATATTAACAACTTAATATATTATCTTATTATTATTCATTATTGAGTGCATAGAATCAATATTGTATATTAAACACTGTACAAGTGTACATTACTAGTTTACAACATGACAAAACTGTGTTACTTCAAGTACAATATAGATTTGATATAGATTTCTTTGCACTTACAATTTAATTTGGAGTTTTTGGCTAGGATATGGAAATAAAGCTTAATTGATATGATCAGTTCCAGTAATGATTTCTTTTGGAACATCACTTGGTGCAAATGCTTGAAGTTGCATTTTAAAACAAAGTACATGTACATCTATTTTTGCATGTAAAATGATAGTATTGTTATGTTGGTGACCAATTTGGTGTGCATGTGACATTTGGATAGCATATGAGTACTGGTACATGTTTTTTATGCCACCGCAGCATCTGCGATGCGGTGGCATATAGCGATTCACCTGTGTGTGTGTTTGTTTGTGTGTGTGTGTGTGTGTGTGTGTGTTATATAGATTATATAGTGAAGTTTAAAAATCTTCTTGTGAAAAACCACTAGTCCAATTTCAACCAAACTTGGCAGGATTGATCCTTGGGTGAAGGCCTTCCAAAGTTGTTCAAAGAATTTCATTCCATGCAGAATTCTGGTTGCCATGGCAACCAAAAGGAATTATAAGAATAAATTTAAAAAATCTTCTTGTAAAGACCCAAAAGGCCTAGAACTTAGATATTGTGCATAAGGCATTGTCTGGTAGACCTCTACCAAGATTGTTCAAATTATAGCCCTGGGGTCCAAATCGGCCCCGCCCCGGGGGTCATTGATTTTCACTATATGTACATATAGTAAAAACTTAAAATACCTTCTTGTCTGAAGGTACCAGGCTTAGAGGTTTGATATTTGGTATGTGTTATTATCTATAGGTACTCTACCAAAGTTGTTCAAATTTTGCCTCTAGTGTCAAAACTAGCCCTGCCCCGGGGTCATAGGTTTTCCTCATATGTATATAGTAAAAACTTAAAAAATCATCTTCTCTAAATTGACAAAGGCTAGAGGTTAGATATTTTGCATGAAACATTGTGTAGTGAACCTCTAGCAAGATTGAACAAATTATAGCCCTGGGGTCAAAATTGGCCCCACCCCTGGGGGTCATTGATTTTCACTATGTACATATAGTAAAAAATTAAAAAATCTTATTGTCTGAAGGTACAAGGCTTAGAGCTTTGATATTTGGTATATGATATCATCTATAGGTACTCTACCAAAGTTGTTCAAATTTTGCCTCTAGTGTCAAAACTAGCCCTGCCCCGGGGTCATAGGTTTTCCTTACATGTATATAGTAAAAACTTTAAAAAATCATCTTCTCGAATTGACAAAGGCTAGAGGTGAGACATTTTGCAGTAAACATTGTGTAGTGAACCTTTAGCAAGATTATTCAAATTAAAGCCCTGGGGTCAAAACAAAAAAAATGTGTTCCTACATTACTATTTTAGTGTTGTATTTATGCGGTGGCATAGCATTTTTTACAAATGCAATCTTGTTTACAGGCACAGTTTTATCAGACCCAAATTTCAAAAATAACTCTAAGAAAATAATGAAATATGAATGAACATTCTGTAACATAATATTTTTAGTCTTATATTTTGATGTTAGTTGTTCTTTTGAATTGAATGAAAACCATTCTTTTGTTGCCTCATTTTGTTATAAATCCCAATATTATACTCCTTTTCAGGCTTTTGATAACAAATATGTGGAAAATATTTTTCTGAAGCATAATGAGCCAAAACAGTGCTTGTTTTGTGGTTTTTTATTATCATCAATGATTTTTTTCAATTTTCAAAACAACCTTTGGGTCTCTGAGGGAAAATATAGCATGATAAATCCAAAAAGGGAAAACCTTAATCAAATTCCAACAACTGAGAATTGAAACTGATCCACATGTTTTATAAAAAAATAATTTCAATTAAATTTAACATGCTTGGTACAGAGCAGAGGCTATCTCTAGGGACAGATTTCTGTCTTTCAGTCAATTAAATTTATCAACTAGCAGAAGCTGATTTTGTGCTAGGAGAAACAGCCTTTATTTGGCGAGTAAATTAGAGGGAAAAAAATTACAAATCATAGTGCAGCTTGAACACCGGCATTTTCTTAGATGGGGTAAAATGACTGCTAGGAACATGATGGTTAGATATAACCAACTGTTTCTATTATTAAGGATGTTGATTTTGAAGACTATATTACTAAAACACTGTTAAAACTTGGCAATGACTTCATCACAAATGTTCTTATGTGATAACAATTGTATGTTGCTGCATGTTGCCTTTGCTTTTTATGTTGTCACATTATATCTGTGTATTACAGGTCATTCTGGTTGGGCTTTAGAAATGGAGCCTCCTGTTGAAGTTGAGGGGTAAGTTTTCAGTTATTCACACATGTAAAACAGGTATAAACAATTTAAAGATTACATAGTTATGTACATTGCATAGAATAAAATCCGATCATCACAATGGGTATCGAACTATATATCATAAGCAGAGAGATCCAGTGCTCAAACAATTCTATATGCTTGTGTTTAAAAAAATATAATGGAATCACCCTTGGTAAGTTTGCAAGTTGACAGGTAGTGTATAGGCTACTTCTTATTTATGTGGCTTAAAAGGGCAATAGGGAGTAAGAAAGAGTAGCCACAAAAGGTATCAAAATCTGATGAATGGGTTTTCTTCTGCACTTCTGCATGATAACTTTTGAATGATTTCAATGATTGTGTTTATATTTGGCATGCAATTATGTTATAACAAACCAGAAGTTTTCTCTGCAATCAATTTATTGCAAAATTGATACAATTGACTTTGTTTAGTCAAAATGAAATAAAGTTAGTTCGGTTGATATCTTCTATTACTTATACATGATGTATGTTATCTTGTTACTTTAAAAAAAAATAGACTGTATATTTTTCTTAAGCATTTGATGGGAAAATCATCATTGCCATTTACAACAATAAATGAAGGCACATTTTGCCATCGTGTATATTTGCCCCACATCAGGGAAGCTCTTGTTGTTTATTGACTAAAGAGGACAATTTTATTAAGATTGGCTCATTTATGACCACAATTGATCAAAATAATATTCTTTAACATCAGTTATTTTCAAAGATTTTATAGAAACCTCTCAGACACTCTGAGAATAAAAAGAAATAAGAAATGTCAATTGAAAGTTTAAGGATGCTATGAGAGGTTGTTTTTCTAGAATGATAGCTCACTATGGCTCTGTACTGTCCCTGGTAAAGGCAGCCTTTTCCTGATCAATAGACCTGTCTGCATTCCCTTGCATGTATCGGAACATCCAGCTTAGCTGTTATTGATTACTGATTCATGCTACTACACATAAAGCAGTTTTAACAATAACTTCACAGCAGAAACAGTTTTTAGATGTCCTAAAAATTCTAAGGCAGAAGTGATTTAAACTGCATACTTTAAAAAGGTCTTCATTCAGACTGACTAGGTTAGTTTAGGGAGAGGGTTTGGTATTTGAAGCTCTGGTTATAGAGTTTTAGTCCTGGGCTTTGGTATATTTTTTTCTGTGCCATGATTACTACTTGTCTGCGATACTGAGTCAGCTATCTTAAATGTGGAAAAATTAGCAATTACATGATTGTGGACATACAATATTCAGGACCTGTCATACATGTATTTAGGTAATTAAATTTAAGTAACTTCAGACTGTGTTTGACAGAAATACTGTTATTCCTACATATAGACAAATTAAAATCTGATTTTACTTTGGTAGAGATGATTATTTGATACTCATTTATCTGTACCATTTGGTCTCCTATACTAAGGAGTATATTTGGGACAGCTTAAAGGTAAAATCATGGCTCATTTCAAATTAATGCTTTATCATGCATTTAACTTGTGGGTTCGGGTGCTATTGTGAACCAAAAATTGTAAGTAGTTTTGTTCAGAATGGAAAAGTAAAAGTTTTGAAAACAAATTGATAAATGCATTTAATTGAACTTTGCAATGCATCTGAAATAAAAACCTTTTCTGATATATTGTTTCAACTTTGTAAGTAATGATCAACTCCTTTATTATATCAATTTAATCTATTCATGGAGGAATAGATGGCTTTTGGCATACCTGACTGATCTTTCAAAAAAATATTTTTTACAGAGAGCACATGAATGATTAGTGCTCAAGCTCATAAACTAGAAGTCAGTTACCTAGATACACTAGCTCTAAGGAAAAATTGTCCTCAACAATTTAAATATGTGAACAAATTATTGGCCAGTAAAAACTGGTCTTTTTTTTTTATTTTTTTATTTTGAGGACATACATTTATATGTAATTGCTGTATTTGGTAGTGAACAAAAATACATACAAGATTGTTAAGAAAGGAATTTATGCTTTATATGGAAATGAATCAGCCTGTTGCATGGCACATTCTTGAGGTAACAGATGTGTTTATTTAAAGCTTAAGGTCTTGTGATGAATAGCTGCATAAAGAATAGTTTTACAGTGAAATTCACTTGATGAGGGCCATTTGTTCCTTCTTTTAAAGAAAGGATGAAGAGCTCCCAGTTTCAGATTTGTTTTAACAAAATGGATGAGTATGTAAATGTTTGTGTATATTGTTTAATGTGCTGAAAATGTGCAATTATGTGGTCTAAAATGATTATTTAAAGGATATTATTTCCAAGAAAATAATAGGTTTATTTTCAAATCATACTTTCTTCAAAATATGTATGAAATAGGTAAGTGACAACTTTACAGTCGGGTAAGATATTCTGCAAATCCATTAAAATCAGTCCAATATTATTCATATTTCAATAAATTTCATATAAATTTTCAAACTTACATTATGAAATCATTATCAGCTATTGAATCACTAATAGCTTTTATAAAGTTACATTATTTAATAATGAAGAGCTATTTACTTTCAAGCTAGCTGACAGAAAATGTATAGAAATGAATGAGTGAAAGGGTAATGTAACAAGGATGTGAGTTTTTCTATTAGCCTGATCCTTGATCTTGATGTGATGAGGGAATCAATAATGTCACGCCAGGTAGCTGTGTATTCCAGTCAGTCAGACTCTCTCCTCAATAACTTCCCTTGTTAAAACAGTAGACTATACTTTATAATTAATGCATTGTTAATTCCAAATGGACATTTCATTGTGTATATTCAAAGTGAACTGGAGTAAAAATTGATGTGTGATGAAAATTCTGAGGTCATGAATAATTATTGTATATTTTATTTTTCTTGTCTATATGTAATTCTTAGTATATTTGAGCCGTGTCACAACAAAACCAACATAATGGGTTTGCGACCAGCATGGATCCAGACCAGCCTGCGCATTCGCGCAGTCTGATCAGGATCTATGCTGTTCGCTTACAGACCCTATGACAAGTAGAATGCGCAGGCTGGTCTGGATCCATGCTGGTCGCAAACGCATTATGTTGGTTTTGTCGTGACGCGGCTCATTTAAGTAAATTTTTGTTTATTTGTTTCTGCTTCAGTGACAAAACTATTTGCTACACTTCATTTGTTATTATTGTATATTCTCCGTGGAGTTTATAGTTAACATGATTATGTTACATAATAATGTATATACTGATAATGCATAGTTCAGGGATTGTCCTAAAGAATTTGTTTATAATGTATATAACATAATCCAAATAAAAATAAATTAAATAATTTTATATAATTATGAGTTTAAGATATACAGTTTTAGAGATTCTTGATAATTTGGTTTATTACTTGCACTTTAAATTACTATACTCATCTTTGCATTGTGATAAAGCAAAGCAACATTTGAGCCCTCCTTGCCATTATCACTTGATAATCAATATATCTGCTCCATATTGAATTGACCATATCACTATTTTGCTGCAAATAAAATGTGCAAATATATCATAGTAATTAAGTAAATAACAGATTTACTATAACAAAATATTTATACATTAGAATGAATGATATATTGATAGCTTTTCAAAATCGACTTTGTCCACTGAACATGTTATATTGTATGAAAGGCCTTGATATGTAATGTTTATATATAAAATTAACTGCTCGACTTACTTATGTTTAGATATTTACATTCTAAAATTAGTTAGATCACAATATACCAGTAGCTTTTGATATTCCAACATATTATTTAGCAATATTGACTCCAGACATTTGAATATTTAATGACCTTTACCTGGATATGAAGTGTTTGGATCATAATAATGCACAGGAATTGAAAAAAAACTCTCTGAAGATTAATCACAGTGTATTATCACCAGGTTATAATAAAAGTGTCAAAATGTGAGGTTATTTTATGCTTGACTGACTTAGGAAGACCGCCCCCCCCCCCCCCTCAATTTTCTCCTGAATAGTTTATTCAAATGACAGATTTCCCCATTTTGTTGAAGAAGTTAAACAGTCAGTCCCCCCTGTACATCACTACAAGAAGAAAACGTGTGTGGTTCTTCTACTGTACTAGGTAGCAACTTTCCAAAAATACTAGAAATCACCTTTCATTCTTGTTATTTTTTAGATATATATTCTTAATATTGTTTACCGGATATCCAGCATCCTGTTTCGTATACCGTACCATCTAAGTGGATGCAGAAAAAATATATAATACTGGCTTCATAGAAATTGTAACTTTATAAAATACCTTGCAGTATGTATTTGCTACATGTAAGATATAATCAGTAAGTACCCTGGTTTAGTAAGGAGTCAGATTGCTTGAATTAGTTATTGGACATCATTAATTGTTAGTCCCCTTGAACTTGTGGCTGGATCCATGTTGTTAATTCCTGAATATCAATAGTAAAGTTATTAGAGCAGATATGGTAGAGAAACAGTTTTATATTATATAAGAAGTTGTTGGTGTTGTTGTTTTTTTACTCATCATTACAATACACCTGGTAACATTCTTGGCATTGTGAGTTAACAACAAAGTTTTTTGCGCATATTTGAAAGGTATTTTTCCTTTCTTACCAGGTTATGTCTATAAAAACTTGAGCCAAAAACTGTTCTTTTGTTTGTTAGCCAGATTCACAGTATGTACTTTATTTTGAAATGTACTTACAGAATTTATAGTACAAATAATATCTGAGGATATCATGATTTAATGACTCTATGTTTATTATATTTTGTAATAAAATAAGAAATTTGAGAAGAAAGTAGAAGAATGTGTATGGGAAATAAATTCATATTACATTATGAACATATTTTAATAATGCCATTAATGGTGTTGATTTTGATTATCAATAAATTATTCAGCTATTGGTTATGTATACATGCCCAGAAGGCTTAGCACAACAATAGCAATAAAAATTGCTTTTTCTTATATTGAAGCTAAGAAAACATAACAATTATCAGTAAATAGATTATTTATTTAAAAATGCATGTAACTATAAGCAGAAAATCAACAATTGGCCAGTACATATTGGTTTTAGTGAAGGCCTGTAACTATTTCTCATAGAGCGTATTGATCACGGGTCTGCCAAGGTCTATAATCAATATTCTGACTTTATTTGCTGGCTTCAAGTATTTATTGAACACCAGCATCCATTCCATATTTGGAACAATTCATTTTCTAGAGTAGGGGCGACAGATTCAGGTGTCGTCTGCTAGTTTTATCATAAGCTTGTCTGCTTCACACAGTGAAAAGTTGCTCCAGTACATTTTCTGTACATAGGTATCATTGAGCAATAGTGAAATCTAGAGAGCAGAAAATAAACTCGTTTTTATGGTAGTTTGGTGTACATTTTTGTATTGATTTTTCCTGTTGGCCCTCAAGTTATATCAGAATAGGAAATGTCAGAAGTGTTAGTGGATTTGCGATGGTGGATATGTTTTGGATATTAAGAGGAGTTACTTGCAGTGTATTCTACAATATATATCTGTAATCATGATTGAGTCGGAAACTGCTAAGTTGTATAAACTGTGAGTAATGGTGTCACTTCATTATTGATCCTTTACTATACATGTATTAGTGAAATTGTTAAAATGGCATTAACTGTTGCTTCTTTTCCTTCCATTATGTGTGTATTATAGATATTTATAATAGGAACATTTACTACTGCTTTATCAAGGATTTTTTTTCAAGTTGTGATAATCAGGGTGTTTTGAATCGGAAGCTGTCTTGTGTAAAAGTGAAACTGTGAGATATTATATTATTATTGTATTGTTCAGGATGACTCATTGCCTACTTTTATCCAATATTGGACATACTAGAGCAAATTGCGTAGTTTACAGTAGCTTACACTGGAAAGAGAAAAATGTGAATCTAGCATTGATCTTGATGAGGCTGAGTTTCCGTACCGTATTTACTCTGATATACATGTACATGTTTACTATCTGGCTACACTGTTTACTATAGAAATTATTGTAGGACTCTGTTAAAGTTGTTTTCAGTTATTTTGTCTGATTAACTGATAGTAAATGCATGAAGTGCAGAGTGTAGATTTCATTGTTGTTTACAAAATTTGGTTGTTTACAAAATTTGGTTATTTTATCTGAAATACATTTGTACATGTTTAACAACAGAAATGTTCTATACTATGTTGATTTCTTAAGTTCTTGGAATGAAAATTACAATAGGTAATTAAATGAAGTATTTAGTACACACATTTTATAGACCACAGATGAAATCTTTACCATATGTTTCGTGCTGGAAAGGTTACATAGTCATACAGTTCTCATTTTGTGCATAGGATCCCAGTGTACATTGATTAAAAACATGCTAATTTTCACCCCCTTAGTAAGTCTGTATGGTGTTGATATTTATGCTATCATTTAAGATGTATCTGTTGATTAGAAAGCTAGTGGCAAAAGTAACAGAGCCTTTACCACCAGTGTAAAGCCATACCAGTCTGGACATCTCTACTGTCTGACCAGGCTCTCTACTGTTGACCGCTCTATTTTATATTTTGATGTCGAAGTCCTTTCAACTTACTTGTAATGTTTCCAAAATTAAAGCAGGACAACATAAATTAATGCTCATATATCAGCAAGGAAAATGTTCAAACTGGCAAATACAAAAATATATTGAATTTGTACATGTGTATATGTGTGATGATAGAGAAAAGATAGTTATCTTTAATGTCTTCAGGCATAGTGTACTGGTCATGTATTGACCGTCACTTTCAAATCTTTATAAAATATTATCATGATTCTTACTACTGTGTAAAACTGTAAAATTGAAAGATTTTCAAATTTTTTAAGTGAAATTAAGCTGGACAATTACAACATAAGCCTATGCTAAAGGATTATTGTGGTGGTGTTAAAAATGTTTGACATAATAATAATGCTATTTTTGTGGTGTTTTTTATCCTTGTTCATTCTTTTAAATATATTTTTA
Organism: Ruditapes philippinarum; assembly: GCF_026571515.1. Lineage (NCBI taxonomy): Eukaryota > Metazoa > Mollusca > Bivalvia > Venerida > Veneridae > Ruditapes > Ruditapes philippinarum. The sequence goes on along the minus strand of NW_026862760.1, from coordinate 76,646 downwards.
AAAAATAATGTCATCTTTCAAGTGGTATTATACTGTAACTGAGACAAAACACTGTGTTTTTAAACCATTTTTAAAATGTTTGTAATGTTCACAATGTACTTTCAGAAAACAATAACTGGGACATGTCATTCCTCTCATTTTAAATTGATTTACCATGTTATAACAATATAGATTTGAAAATACATTTATTTGAATGAAAAGATATTTATATGAAAGTTACAGAGCAAACCAGTCAATGAATTTTATACAGTAGTTAGTTTTAAAATAGTATTTATGGTAAAAATTGGACTCTGCATCAACATTGTTGTTAATTTATTTACAAAATTATTTATTATTTCTACTTAAGATTTTCTAAACAGCTTAGTAATTCACATTTTAAAGAGCTACAGTACAGTATTTAGAGGGCCCCTGTTCACTTCAAAATTGCTGATTTACAGGAAAAGCAAGTAGAACTGACAGTGGATTTTTAATTTTGTTGATTCTGAATATCCATTTTCTACATCTTAAATTTAAGAGTTGATTTTAATTACTATAAAAATCATCAGTGGTCCCCTACCTAGCCCAAAACCAAGGACATACCAGAATGCTGCTCATTGAGTGGATCAATTGTAAAATATGAAAAACAAGATCAACAAGAAAGGGCGGCATTCAAGTCTACAAATTCGTTCTTGCTAGAGATTTTTTTTGCGATTTATTCCGCTGTACACTGAGTTCTGTTAATTGTTTTAATTACAAGCTTTGAATATAGACTATGTCTCCTTGTATGACATCAGTAAATGTTCAGGACATTGATTTGATAGTAGTTCAAATAAACTAAACGCTTTCATCATGAGCAAAATAAAATGAGATAAGAGTATTTTACTAAAGAAGAATGGAACTAGATGGTAAACATTTGTAAGACTCATTTGTAAGACTTACATATGTCAGAGAGATTTTAAGAAGCATACTTTTAATAACAGAAATTTTATCAATTGTTGTTTTGTATATTTCAGTAAGCGACTTGAGGAGATCAGCAAAATGACGTCGCTTTCACAGGAGGAGATTATCTCCAACACTAAAACAGTGATACAGGGACTGGATACCCTCAAAAATGAACATCACCAGATTCTCAATGGATTATTAACCACAATGAAAACTATAAAGAAAGAAAGTGCTGATACTAATTTGATAGAAGAAAAAACAAACATTCTGAAAAAGTCTCTGGAAACTATAGAACTTGGTTTAAGTGAGGCACAGGTGAGTGGGGATTGAAATAATAGGTTTTTGTATTTTTGAGCTTCTCTTCAAAAAAGAAAGTGTGCCATATGTTGTCTTCTATTGGAAGGTTTGTTGGTTGGAACTTGATTACTTTAGAATCATCTCATTTATAGTTGTGAAATTGAATGGATATTTGTGAAATCATCAATACTGCATCCCAGAATAGTTATGATCATTAATATTTTCATCTTAGCAACATTTTTTTTTTTATTTTATAGTGATATAATGATTGCATGTTGTCAGTGGATGACCTAGATTTTTTTTTTGGCAATTAAGATGATATCAATGTCATAACTTCAAAAGAAAGAAAAACGTCATTATTTGTACATACTGATCCTTTTGATCAAATATTGTTCTTTTCCACTGTTGAATGAGAGATATGAAATTTCAAAGAAAATGAAGACATTTATTTTAAAATTTTATCATTAATTTCAGGTGATGATGGCATTGTCACAGCACCATGAACACGTAGAAGCTGAAAAACAAAAATTACGTGCTAAAGTTCGGAGACTGTGCCAGGAAAATGGCTGGTTAAGAGATGAGCTAGATGCAACACAACAGAAACTGCAAGTCAGTGAACAACGGGTAGCAATATTAGAGGAAGAAAAGAAACATTTAGAGTTTATGAATGAAATGAAGAAATACGATACAAATGAATCTCAGACTGTAAGTTTGTGTAGATAGATTAATTAAGAATATAGATTAGATTTTTGATAATTATGCATTGATGCCAATCTCAGTGAAATGGTAATAAGTTAGTAAACATGCTCTTTGTTTCAATTTCAATCTATTGCTATTGTAACATTCACAAATGGACTTCTTTTCATTGGAATATAGAACTCATTCACTGATTTTATTGCTAATTTATTGCATTTGGAGATCAATGTATGAAAATTGTTATTGTGCCTGTTAGGATTGTTGCACTGGAAGACATTGAAACAGAATTTACTATATATTTATCATATGGACAAGTACAAAATAGCTCTTGGCAAAAACGGACAAGAAACTAAAAATTTTATTTCGCCGCTTCTGGGATGTATATTTCACTAGAATATCCCCAATATTTCTATGTAATATCCAGTGGCTGCTTTAAAAATGTACCACATGACCATCCATTCCATTTCTTGTATTTAATAGTGTCCAATATATCCTATATTGGACAGCAGAGTGCATAAGACCTTTCCAATGGACAACAGAGAATAAAATGCACAACAAAAGAGTACAAGTTACATTGGTAAAGGCATTGTTGATGCATTGTAATAAGTAAACCAACATGTGTTTCTTATCAGGTTAAATTGTTTATTCACATTTTGAGTTTCCTCATTATAATTTGGACATAGAATAAACAGGTTATTTAACATTGTTCTGTACAATGCTGAATATATTTGGATACATATACAGCTTGAGAAATCATATTTAATTTTGGTAGCAGTTTGTCTAAAGTCTAGTACAGTTTCTCCAGCTGTCTATTTGTCCTGAAGTATTGCTTTATTATATACCTGTACAGATGTTTATACATTAAACGCATGTATCACATGCACATATATTGACCAACAGAAAAACAAGTTGTATCAAACTCTGGTGTGATCCGGAATGACTTTGCTGGCTTTATCCCATTTATGTTTGGTTAAATAAACATTGTTAAAATTTGGCAAGGTTTATAAAAGAAACGGCTATGACAGGATGGTCTTTTAGTTGCATTTGGCTCTCATGGATTTTGCTAGAAGAGATCACATTTGGTACTACCACACCTCGAACTCCTATGGTAGTAAAATCCATTTATTTCCTGTATAGTAACTATTGTATTGTTCAATGTTAAATACATGTAAGCTAATAACTATTAGTATTGGTATGATTTTATATTTCACTATTATCATTATATAACCCCCTGTATGTGTATATATATTACAGTCTGAAGGTGAGAAGGAGCAGGACAAGTCTGGAGAGAATGCATTAACTACAAGTACCAATCTAGAACTGGGCTTCCCAGAGGATGATGAGGAATCTAATAATCCTGAAGGTATGCAATATAAATATGCATATTACTTGTATGTCACAATAAAACCAAATTTAGAGAGTGTTTATAAGCTTTTAGCCTTTTACGCCATCAACTGAAAATGAATTCTTTCTTAACAGAAGCCGATGAGAAAAAGAATATATGTTTATTATGGAATCAAAAGTTTAAATTTATATGCTAGCTTTGCAAAGTATGTAACAACTTAGGTTATTTTAGAAAAATGGTGAGCTTTTCACTAACATTCCGTAAGTTTTGCGTATCTTTTTACATAAATTTGGACCTATGCAAAACATAAATTTACGTTAGGTGTGTTTCACTAAACAGACCAGTAATAAGTGAGCGTAACTTTATGTTTTAACTTACACAAATGCGTAGCACAGAAAGTTTAGTGAAACACAAATAAATACGTAAGTTGTAGTTACGTAAAAAGTTACAATCAAACTCAAGTTATGATAACGTAAGTATGTTAGTGAAACGCACCCCTGTTCTTTTGTTCATTCTTAAAAACTTGAGTTTACAGAGATTGACTCATTATAAAAATTTCTCAACCCAGTTCAAATTTTGAACATAAATATTTTGTATAACATTTTACAGTACTAATATAAAAATGCCATGTATGATTTTTCTTGTCTTGTGACATCAGTTCTTTCAATTAGTTATATATAATTTCTTGTAATAAATTCCAGTTCTTTCACCGTCACAACCTAGTGCCATGGCTCAGGCGGCAAGTGGAGGGTATGAGATCCCGGCACGATTACGCACTCTACACAATCTAGTCATACAATACGCCTCACAGGGTCGTTATGAGGTTGCTGTACCTTTATGTAAACAGGCCTTAGAGGATTTAGAAAAAACAAGTGGGCATGATCATCCAGATGTGGCCACCATGTTAAACATTCTTGCCCTTGTATACAGGTATGATACTTTAGATAACAACCAATATCTAATTGATTGTTGGGACCTCCAACATACAGTGGTCAAGGTGTCAGACTTTTTATGACTTGTCCAAGAATTGCAGTTCTGAAACCAACATTTAATTGAAGTTTGGAACCTCATTATGCAGAGTGGTTAAGGGCTTAGATTTTAATCACTCGTTGAAGGTTGGTGGTTCTACCCAATTATATGAAATAATATATTTAGGTTGTCCTTTAGTCCACCTCTACCTCGGACAGCTTAAAACTTACTGTGTAACCATATCATTATGTAAATTACAACTATATCAACATAATTTCTTGGAAACCAAGGCTTCCAATATAGCTCAGGAGGAAATGTTCAACCGTATCGGGCCACCGGTATTTAATCAAAATACTGTAGCAAACTTGCATTCAAACTCAAACAAATTATATTTGTTTCATAAGTGAAAAATTTTGCCGCCAATTTCTAGGAGCGCCAGATTTAAAATGTTATACAAGATGAGATATAAATGTATGTTTGTTATTATTACTTTTCTGTGTCTGCGGAACACTTACAGAGATCAAGGAAAATATAAAGAAGCGGGTAATCTTCTCAACGATGCTCTCAAAATACGGGAAAAAACTCTCGGACGGGATCATCCGGCAGTGAGTGTTGTGTATTTTAAATCCATTCTGTAACAGTTTTTGAGAACTATACTTCAATATAGTAATACATCTGGTTTATTGAAATTGTACTAAGCTGTACTTCTAGAACAATTTGTGACATTTGGGCATTATCATTTTTTATCACAAAATTTCAATTTATATGCAAATTATTCAAAATGTTAAAAAAATCTTGCTGGTTGATTTTGTTGGGATAATGGGATTGAGAAAAAAATTGGAAAAAAATGGAATAATGAAACTGGTTTAAAATATGATGTATTTTAGCTGGTAGTTCTCAGATACTTGTCACAGTATTATTTCAGGAATTTTATCATTTAAAACTGACATAATTCCCTGCACACTCTCCATGATATAGATGTAGAAATGAAAATTTGACCAGAGTCAATGTCAGATCTATGTCACCAGTATAGAGTAATGCTAGCCAGCATGTCTGTGCAGTCTCTCATTGATGAAGACTATGATCCTTTAAATATTAAAAATCTTTGTATAAGGATTGATAGTGCTAACTTCAAAGGAAGACGTTCCTTTAAACAAATTCAGGAAGATAAAGTTTTCATGCTATAGTTTAATATTCAATATGTCTCCACTGACTGTCTGTTAAACTGAAATAATTTAACATGAACACACCAGTGTCTGGGAACGTGCTTTAGGAGATGGGAATATTGGAATTTTAATTAAAATCAATTTTTATTGTGTAATAAGTTAATTCTTGTGTGTTATTTATAGGAAAGTTAAGCTGTAACAAGCATATGCTTTAATTAACATGCTGTGAAATGCTGTAACTGCACACTGAGAATTGACTATAAATAGTCTACCATTTCACTAGTTTACCATCTCAAAGGAGAATTTGGTATAATTCCATAGAATTATGTTCTCAAATTTTGACTTGTGGTATTTTGTCTCAATCTATTCGTGGGGAGTGTCGTGTGATGTTATGTCAGTTATAAATGATGATAAAGTGCGGAATACACACATTAATTTCCTGTTCTGTCTCTTATTGTATTTTAATATGACATTATTTCAGAGATCAAGGGAAATATAAGGAAGCCGCCAATTTATTAAATGATGCCCTAGGTATACGTGAAAAAACATTAGGACCAGATCACCCGGCTGTGAGTTATACCATCGGAGCATGCATATTGTTGTATTGTGTATATCCTTTCTACCACAGTTTTATTTTTGTATCTCAGATTGTATGTTCTTTATGGGATGATTTCAAAGGCTGTTGTTTTGGTTGTTATTATTATATATTATTATATATTTATTATCATACTTTTATTTTGTATCATTGTGTTATGGTTGTCTTCTATTTTTGAGTTGGTTTTTGTTCTTTTGTTTTGCTTCTCAAGCTTTTCAGTTTAGTATTTGATTATAGTCTTTTGCCTTACTTTAGATTAAAAAATGCACTAAAGAAAAGAAAGAAAAGAAGGAGGCAGCTCATTGCTTTTGCTAAATCTTTTGTGTAAATCATGTGAAGTAGATGACTGTTGAATGTGCAGAACTGTTCTGAGTCTTTGATTGGTCTTAAGATTTTCCTTTATTTAGTTCATGCCTTTAATGCTTTGAAAGCTGGGTAAATAGACAAAATATTTCATAATAATGTTAAACAAATTATAAACTGTATTGAATAACTTATGGAAAGAAATACAATTTTTTCAGACATTTTCCCTTAATGACTTCATTAACTTTTAGCAAGTAAATTTTTTTAAGTCAAAAACAATAGCTACATTGTTTAAATGTTGAGTCAAGCTTAATTTAGCATTGAATGCAATTAAAATTACACTAGGTCATGTCCTTTATTTTACTGGTGATTGTTTTCTTCTTAAGTTTATGCCAGACTTAGACATTTTACATTTATGCAGCTTTAATTGTAGGTTACTAGCTTATCTTGCTATCATGGTTTACGGATTTAAAAAAACTTGCTCAAAAACTTTCTTTGATTTATTAAATACTATAGCGAACAAGCAAAATACTGTAACAAATTTGCAGAATACTGTAACTAGCAAAAAATAAAAACCTGCACAAAACATCAATCAAAGTACTGTACTAAATCATAAAAATTCTATATCAAATCAGCAAAATATTGTAACGTTACAGCAAAATACTGTAACCATCCAGGAAAAATACTGTAAACATCCAGCAAAATACTGTAACCATCCAGCAAAATACTGTTACAAACCAGCTAAATACTGTAACCATCCAGCAAAATACTGTTACAAACCAGCTAAATACTGTAACCATCCAGCAAAATACTATAACAAACCAGCTAAATACTGTAACAAATCAGGAAAAGATGATATAAAACCCGCAAAATACTTCCACAAATTAGCAAAATAAGTGGTGTCCGTGGCCAAGTGGTTATTGTTGTTGACTTCAAGCCTGTTGCCTCTTACTGTTGTAGGTTTGAGTCAGGCAAGGGTCTTTAGATTCTTTCATGTTTACGGAATGTCCGTTGTTCTACTCAGGTGCCCATTTATGCCAGAAATAATACACAGTGGCACCTTATGTTAAGTTTTCCTCTACCAGTAAAAGTGGAAATACACCATATGGGAAAAAAATCTGCAAAATACAAATTCATAAACCACAAGTCAGCAAAATACTGGAATAAATCAGCAAAAATACTGGAACATACCATCAAAATATTGAAACATACCCTTAATGTATAATACCACCCAAATATTGTTTGCATACCAGCAAGTACTGTATCATACCTGTGAAATACTGTGATGTAAATAAACCAGTACAGTACTGTCACAAACTAGCAAAGTACTGTAAGAAATAAAGTAAATACTTTACTATACTCAAATCAGCACAATGCTGAAACAAGACAGTTAAATACTGCTACAAACCAGTACAGAGCTAAAAAAAATGTTAAGTTAACTTTTGGTTGAGTTATTGCCTGATTTTGCTTGCAAGTTCTTGCAATTTGGATAATTTGACACAGGAATACATTTATTATTATATTTATTATTGAGTAGATCCTGGACTTGGTTTCTTCTTCTTTTATTAAGTTAAGTTTCGTCTTTATTCATTCAGTTATCTTTAAATGATCAGGAAATATTGAAGTTGTGAAGCATTTCTGTTTGAGAACATCTGTTTATCTGTTTGTTTAGATCTCCACAATTTATTTGAGCCGTGTCATGACAAAACCAACATAGTGGGTTTGCGACCAGCATGGATCCAGACCAGCTTGCGCAACCACGCAGTCTGATCAGGATCCATGCTGTTCGCTAACCAACTCTATTACAAGTAGAGGAACTCATAGCAAACAGCATGGATCCTGATCAGACTGCGCAGATGTGCAGGCTGGTCTGGATCCATGCTGGTCGCAAACGCACTATGTTGGTTTTGTCGTGACACTGCTCATTTTCTTTTTCTTTAAATTTCTTGTCATTGGAGAAGAAATATTGGAATATTAATGAATGCATGACTCACTATTGGCCATAATGGGCTTGTTTCAGACTGATTGATGTATTTGATGTATTGTTGATAAGATGGAACACCTTGCCTTGCATTGACCTTTAAAATTGTATGTCTGTCCATTGCATGCAATATATATAACAAACAAAGAACCTACTGACAAGAGTGCATTAGAGATAAATATGTGTATATCCTTATGTTCAAATACATTCATATTGATGCTATGTATTGAAGAATGCTGCTTATAGAATGCAGACGTATTGCCTATGTTGTGTTCTTTTTTTCAGGCCTTCAAATATTTCTTATTTTATATTCACTTACATTTGCTTTTGGGAATGGTTGTTGATCAGTTAAACTTCATTTTAACTATAATACTTATATTGTTACATAGTGTTTTGAATATCTTAATTTTTGAATACTAAATGTATTTGCTTATGAGTACAAATATTGAAGTATGATCTGATGGGTATAGACATTCTAGTAAGCAGGAACAAAACCCGAAAACACAAGTTTTACAGTTGTAATAAAGTATTTTGTTTTCAGTCCATATATTATTATATATAAAGATGTGTGACAGGGTTATATGGCTCGGTATAAATGGTTATATGGCTATAAAGGCTGGGGTTATATTGCAAAAAATCATTTATACATATGCATGGTCATATAACATGTCAGACATTTTTGTAACAAATTTATATGATACAGCAGAATTGTTTTATTTGAAGACAATCCAAAAAGTACTGAATAAATTGAGAGCAGCCATGTATATGTCATGATTATGCAATGAAAAGCAATGTTACTGAAGTGCAGTAATTAATATGCATAGAATATATGCAAAATGAAGCTGTACATGTTTTGTTATTTAGTGTTTAATTAATATAACATTTATCTTAAAGATAAAATGATTGCCAATTAACTCCAATTAACTCCAATGTTTCTGTCATTTTCAGGTAGCCGCCACATTAAATAATTTAGCTGTGTTATATGGTAAACGTGGAAAATATAAAGAGGCCGAACCTTTGTGTAAACGGGCATTAGAAATTAGAGAAAAGGTATTACATTGTTATCAGTACAAAGGACATGTCTTATCACTGTTGTAACTGAAAAACCTTATCATAAGAGAAAACAAACAAAACCAAACAGTCTTGCAGCCTGATAGGTGATAGAAAGCAGGAATGGCATCTGGCTGCAAGTTTTTTGCCTTTCACTTTTAGTACCTGGTAATAGTTTAAAGTTAGTTTTAACACATGCAATTACTTGATTATAAAGTACCTGCTAATATATGAGGACTAATTTCAAATATATAATATCAGTTTATAAAGCTTTACTTATAGTAAAGTTGGATTGAGAATATTACTGCCAATCTGAGGGTCAGTAGCCATTTGGGTTCAAACCCCATCAGGGGCAAGCTGTTGTTTCCTTTAGTAAGAAATATTACATTTATTGCTTAGTACTGCTTGGTTCCAGGAACAGATAAGAGAGTGTGTCTATAAGCTTATAGCTTCCTACACAATTGAACTAGGGGTGTCTGTGGCCGTGTGTTTATGGTTGTTGACATCAAACCACTTGCCTCTCACCGCTGTGAGGTCGAATCCTGACAGGTACTTTGGATTCTTTCATGTGAGGAAGCAATCAAGCTAGCTTACAGAACGTCGGTGGTTCTACTCAAGTGCCCTTTTGTGCCGGAAGGGCACCTGAGGTATTCCACCATTAGGAAAGCTTGGACATCGCCATATGACCTATACTAAAGCTATACCTAAACTGAAAAAAAATCTGCATAAACTAATATAACTGGCCATGTTGCTTCATCAGAATTGTTTATTACTATCATACAATGAGTAATGTTTATAGAGATTAATTGACGCCCCAGTATAATTTATCAGTACATGAATGATAGATGGAATACTCAGAGGAAAAACAGATGTAATTGTCAGCAAGGATGTATGTTGTTATAACTGCTAAATTATTTATATTTTCAGGTTTTAGGTGAAGATCATCCAGATGTTGCTAAGCAACTAAATAATTTAGCTCTCCTTTGTCAAAATCAAGGCAAATATGAGGAGGTAAGTAACTTTCTGAGGTAAAAAAATCAATATAGAACAATTGCAGATTGATTCTAAAATAAATGAACCAACATTATTGATTAAGTAAAAACTAAATTTATGCAATGATCTGTATAACGTCCTTTATTGTGATATGTTCAGGAGTCTTAACAGTAAAAAGATCATATTCACTAAAGTATATAGAAATTGTGTACAATTATTTACTGAATATAATTTGTCTAAATGCCATTTATCTGTATTTTGTTGTTCCAAGTGATATAACTTTCAGAAAACAAGGAATCGGGGAAAATATGATACCAAGTCCGTATTGCTTACATCTATATTTGTGTATTTTATAATTTGATAAATCTCGGCTGTTTAACATAATTTATTTCATTTTTAATCAGGTTTTTTAGAAAAATGAATATTATGTTAGCTTAAAGTTGTATTTACATTGATATTTACATTGATGTGATATTAAATGATAAATTAGTATTGATTGCTTCTTTGACTGATTTCAATGCTAACATGCAGGTTGAGCAGTACTACCAAAGGGCTTTAGAGATTTATGAATCTAAACTAGGGCCTGATGACCCTAATGTAGCTAAAACTAAAAACAACTTGGTAAGATACAACTATTGTATGATGTATGTATGTCCTTTAAAACCACATTTATTTACACACAATTTATTGATTCATAATGATTATGAAATATCAAGGTGAATCATTTGCTTTGATATCATTTTATTGGGAAACACAAAAAAGTAAAGATAAATGATAAATTCCACATTTTAACATTAAGCATAATGGAAAGAATTTTTTTATTCATAATGAAATTTGTACACAAAAACCATCAACAATCGCTTAATTTCTTTAAGTTTGGTCTAGGAGTTGAAGAAAATATTTAGCATGTTTCATACATAAGAAATTTTACATGTGGAGAAGTTGTAAATCAATGTGGTTTTAAAGTTGTGGTGTAACCTGGCTCAAACTTCTTGTAAACTGTCTTTTATTTTTGCCAGATTCGCAGGTTTTTTATTTTTGTTATTTCCTATGTCTCTGTTTTTGGTTTCATTCTAACATGTTTGTCAAACAGGAGTTTACCGGATGATTAACTAGCAAAAAAAAGAAAAGATGCATTTTGTACTGCTTTTTATAAGATTAAATTTTTTTTTATCACATTCTTCATGCCCACAAGAGATTTATTCCAATTTATTTTGTTCCCCCACAATCTCTTGATGTTGTAAAGGTCACAAGGTTCTTTTCTTTATTTTATTATTATTTTATTTTGTAGGGAATCAGTTTGCTTGCAGTAGTTGAATAGGAAGAAAGGAACTGATTATTTTCTGTTGTTAGCTTTACTGGAATTCTGCTAAATTTATGCCCATTAGCTGTTTTATTTTGCTAGAAGAGCAGGGAGTTAACTGTGAAATTTGCATTGATGTAGTGATTTTATTTTATTAGTGAAAATCCTGTACTTTAGAACAAACTTTTATTTGGAGAACTTCATATGTGAGATTTGAGTTAAGTTATTGTATATTGATTTTTGTGTGTGCGAAAACCAAATCAGAAATAAAACTGAAACCAAAAATGGAATGCCGGAAGATTCACAGTTAGCTCCCTTTTCAGGATAAAGAGCCAGGCTTCACCGCACATTTTTTTATGTATATATAATATATACTTACATATTTATTTCTATAGACGTTGTGTAGTGTTGCATGCCCTCTGATTTATTAATTGCAGGTTGAACATTATTATACACGAGCATTAAAAATTTACCTGAAACAATTAGGGCCAGATGATGCAAATGTTGCAAAAACTAAAAATAATTTGGTAAGGTGCACCTTTCTTTTGCTTCCTTCACTTTTAAACTGTTGCAAATGATGATTGGCTGAAGTCATATTAATTGCATGCTTCTTGCTTTTTGGGGTATTGTCATTTCACGGTCAAATTCAATGGTTGGTAGTTGGAATGATATTGGCTATTTACCATGAATAATTAAATGACTTACCATTAAATCAAGCTTAGCACAGGCTAAACTTTCATTTTATTGGTACAACAAAGTACTAGGTATGGTAAACTTTGTTAAGCTGCTTGAACGAAGGCTTACATTGATGGCTCTGTTGATAAATTTATCAAATCAACTTAATTCTAATGATTAAAGAGACTTTAGCTCAAGAAATTAATTTATAAAAAAGTCTAGAAAAAAAAATTGTCAGACTAAGAAAAGTTTAAAGTAATAATAATTGATTAACTCTTGTTAATATGAGCAATTGAGAATACTTCAGCTCTATTTATGAATGTTGAATATTTACTGCAAGTGATAAATACATTTACTTGAGGCTAGAAATAGAAGTAGATCATATATAATTGTCTAGGTTTAAACAGTTTTAGAAATGGATGAAAAGTGTCTGTGATTGGTTATGCAAATGGTTTATGCAAATGTTGTCAACAAAGACTATTAATCTACAATCGATGCTGATATAACTACAGGGAACCAGTTACCTTTATGTTAATTACTGAATTTATAACTATAGGGAACCAGTTGTCTTTATGTTAATTATTGAATATAATTATGTCTCTCATTGCATGTGACAGAATGCTGAATAGTTATTTATAGCTCAGCTACAATTGTCCATCTTTGATTGCTAACAGATTTTAATGTTTGAACAGCTCTTCTCACAAATAGTTCATACATTAACATAATCTGGGTACCATTTTCAAGTTTCAAAGAGCCGCTCATTATTTGATGAAACATTTTCATATTTGATGTATCGCTATTTATTTTGCAAGTTGTTAGATGAATATCTGGCAAAACTATAAAAAGACAGAAATAGACTTTGAAACGTAGATTTTACTTGCAAGCCTTATTGCCAGATTTTGAACAGACTTGAAATCTGGAGTTTATTAGCAACAAAATTTTAAAGCAGCAAGATGAAATTACATAACATTGCTTATAACTAAAGGTTTTTACATAAAAATGAAAAAGAAAGTGTCCTTCAGTAAAATTATATTTGAAAAAAGGTTTTACATTTTAATAAAAAAAAATACATGGCAGTGCTACACTGATTTTATAAACATTCATATTGAACTGGGATTGATTACAGGTAATGTATAAACTGTATATAACAGAGAGTATTATCAATTTATCAACACACTATATTAAATTCTTCTTTTTGTAGGCTTCAGCGTTTTTAAAACAAGGAAAATACAAGCAAGCTGAGGTTTTATATAAAGAAATTTTAACTCGTGCACACGAAAAAGAATTTGGAAAAGTTGGAGGTAAGAGAGTGTTCAACATTGTGTATGTTTTAATATATTTAACTCTAGTATTTTAGGCAGAAATAAAGTGATGGCTTTTCCTCAAGGATAGTGCTAGGTTCAGTTTGCAAATCACTGAAGTTTCAATTGACTGTTGGATACTCAGTGTTAGTATTTTGATACAGAAATCCTCTAACATTTTGATCCTGAAATCTGATCCTGGATTGTTCCAAATACAAAGTAAGACAAGTCCATTTCAAATTTAGCAGGAAATTGTTAATTTAGAGATATTGCTGTATAAAAGTGGGGGAAGGGGGGGGGGGAGGGAATTACATGGAGGAAATGTCCCAGATTTGTAATTTAATGTAATACTAATCTGACAAGAGGGTAAAGTTTGATTGGCTAAATTACATTGCAACTGAAATTAATATTTTATTAAATTATTTGTTCAGTTTTGTTCAAGCTGCCTTTTTTTGTGTATGGGAAATTGAATTATGTGAAACTTTAGCAAGGACTAGTTTGTATGTATATTTTAATTAAGATACTGTTTGTCTGAGATTCTTTTTAATCAGCATTGCTTACGAAGGCGCAATGGGGACCTTAAAGTATGGAAAATCTTCTTGTGACGGAAAAACAAAACAGACAAAAACAGTGTGTTATATTGTGCAGTTTTTAGCTCGACTTTTCTATGAAAAGGGGAGCTATCCTACTCGCCCCGGCGTCGGCGTTAGCGTTAGCGTCGGCGTTGGCGTCACACCTTGGTTAAGTTTTTCGTACCACCCCACTTTATTTCAGAAGTATTACAAGTATGGCTTTGAAACTTACCATACTTGTTCACCATCATAACCTCCATCTACAGACAAGAGTACATAACTCTGTCAAGGTTTTTGACAGAATTATGGCCCTTTTTTGACTTAGAAAGTGTATTGAGCTTGGTTAAGTTTTTTGTACCACCTCACTTTATTTCAAAACCATTGGAGGTATTGCTTTGAAACTGACCATACTTGTTTACCATCACGACCTTCATCAACAGACAAGAGGACATAACTCTGTCAAGGTTTTTGACAGAATTATGCCCCTTTTTGACTTAGAAAATACATTGAATATGGGTAAAATCCACTTATTGCCTTAACCAGGGCTCGAGCTACTGGGCGATTCGGGCGAAATAGTCGCCGAATTCCGTCTGACTTCGCCGACATCCTACATAAAAGCGAAGATGAAGTCGCCCGATTTTATTGATCCATTATTGTAAATTACCAACAATAACTGTGAATAACATGTGGTGTGTGTTTGCTTTGTTTACCCTCGCCGCCGGAAAAAGGGACTGTCATGCATCTCAATCAACGCGAAATGTCTTTAATCCGTTTTTTTTTTTTTTTTTTTTTTTTTTTTTTTTAATGCGTTTATTTAAGGTCGCCGCCGGAAAGCCCATATGGGCGACCGTACACTCAAGTCGGGTCATCCTAGAGCGTCCCGCCGAGATTTTTTGTCGATTTTTTTTTCCAGCTTTATTGGTGGATGAAGACCCCAGGTGCCCCTCCGGGCATTATTTCAGGCACGAGCGGGCACCTGGGTAGAACCACCGACCTTCCGTAAGCCAGCTGGATGGCTTCCTCACATGAAAGATTTCGACCCGAGTGAGGATCGAACCCACAGTGGTGAGGGACCTGTGATCTCCGTTTGTTTACCAACATGTCATAAAAGTCTAATTAACAGACGCTCGAGGAACAATTAGACTCCGCCCACGGCGAGATTACCGATACGTGCGAGAAACCAATCGTAATTCACGTTTTAATCGAGGCGACATTATTTAACCAATCATTAAATCGCTAACATACAACTACCTGTAACAATTATTTATGATGGACGGATCAAACGTCAATTAAATTTTCACCATCGAATGATTGTCAGAATTAAGCGGAACCGCTCGACATATAACTGTAATAGTAATTTTAAATGAAAGTTATGATAACCTTTTTTGTCGACGAGTTAAATTTGATAAGATTAACGGCGTATGACACTGTATTTATTACAAATGAAGTGAAATTAAAGATCGTTTCTTTCGTTATCTTCTTTTATTTTCTTCACAACAATGTCAACATAAGTGAATATGAATATAATGTCCGGCGCAAGCTTTTTAATAGTAAATCAGAAGGGAATAACTGTTAATCCACCCATGATATGATCCATTATAGGAATCAACTATGGCTTTTTTTTTATCTTCATTTAATGCAATGGTTGCATTACATGATACTCGTTCTTAATTATTACTTGTTTCAAACTACTTTTAAACAGAGACATAGATAACAATAGTTATAATAATAGCTATCTATGTCTCTGTTTTAAATTAAAATTGAATATTCTGTTGTAACACAAATCCAATTCATTTAATAAGATATGAACAGTGAGTCAACATAATTGCGATAACATACAACAAACATCGATAAATGAATCTCCTCACTTCTCCCTAAAGTCTCCCCACTTCTCCCTAAATCAGCTGGAGGGAGAAGTGACTTCTCCCTAAATTTTGAACCTAGCTTGAGCCCTGTTAACCCTTTGAGATATTGCTTTGAAACTTTTAATGCTATTTCACATCATTACCCCCATCTGTACGCAAGAGAAGGTAACTCTGTCAAGGATTTGTTTTAAAAATTAAGGCCTTTTATCGACTTAGAATCTTGGTTAAGTTTTTAGTACCAGTCCACTTTTTGACTGAACTGTTTGAGATATTAATTTGAAAGTTGGAATACTTGTTTACAATCATGATTCCCAAACATGTCCAGGAGAAGGTAATTCTGTCAAAGATTTTATTTGAATTATGGCCCTTAACTGTCAATGTTTTGTATTATAGGCAAGCACTAAAAAACTTAAAAAATCTAAAAAAATTCATTCCTATCCACTTGTTCACTTTACCATAAATTATGTCATATAAACATTGCTGTAATATTCAAGGGTATCAAACAACTAGTTCACTTTAAAAATACAGAGATTCTTGTATTGCCTTTTACTGCAAAAACTTTTTTTATTGGCAAGCAATAAAAAAGTCGAGCGCGCTGTCTTACGGACAGCTCTTGTTTATCTTGTTGAAATATTTGAATGGTAGTAGAATAACTGATTTCCTGTATTTATCTATATATTACAGGTGATAACAAGCCAATCTGGATGCAAGCAGAAGAGAGGGAAGAAAACAAGGTATATATTATTTACCCCCCATATATTCCCATTATTTAGCTTCAGTGTGACAGCTTAATCATGCTTCATTTCTGTACTTATGTTCAAACATTTCATTAAACATTTTGAGTTATTTTGTTTTTTCAAAGCTGTTTCCAAGTTGTTGTTGATAGAGAATAATATAGTTAATGTAGAGTCAAGTGTGTGTAGATTACTTTTAGTTTTTTCCCCAGTCAATTAATCTATAGCGTGTCTTATTACAAGGAGTCAAAAGTAAGGTTTGAATCCTGGATTTTGGCACATATTGTCTGTACCTATATTGTTGCCAATAAGTCTGAAGTCATTTTGTTGTTGCTTGTCCAAATAATTCATGTGAACAATTTGACATAGAGGCATTATTACAAATACTTTTGATATTGCATTTAATTATATTTATATTTGAAAAAGATTGTATGTTTGTTAATGAGAATTAGTGATGGTATTATTTTATAAAAAATTGATTGAGAAAATATCCTTTGGGGTTTGAACCTGTACATCATTAAGGTCACTTACAAAAACAAAACATGTCCATTTTCCAGACTATTAAATTATTTTTACTTGATTGATCATTTCCATTTGAACCCTTGAATTTTATGTTTTTCTTAAAAAAATTTTTATTTGCTTATTTTATTTTTCATGCTCAGTTTTATCATACTATCATGTTCATTTCATGAAAACCCCATTTCAGAAGTCATCCAGTTTAGCACAAAAACTTCTGGTATGTGTTTGAGTGATGCTTTTTGGCTTTGCTGTGAATGTTTCCTTCTTGATTTATTTTATATTTTATAGATTTGATAAGTTGTATGGCCTGTATTTGTCTGTTATTCAACTCTCCTATCATTCTATTAAATTTATTTCCATAATAATATCCTTAGGCAGATTGTTTCGCACTCATGACTTTTTAAGATTTTGACCTTGACATTGTCAAAATGCAATGCCTTATCAAGAAGCACAGTTGAAATCTCTATTTCTGTGTTACACTTGGTACTGCTTTGCATGACATGGTTAATACTTATGATTGTTTTCTATTAAATCATTTTATATTTATTGAATATTAACATGTTTAATACCATTATATGCACTGTAATATTGATGTAAATCGATCTATTCCCTATAGCAGACCCAACTAAATACAAGAAAGTTCATATACATATAATTTTAAAATGGTTGCCCAAGTTACAAACAAAATCTCAGTCCACAAAGCCATTCATGTCTTCAATTGGTTTCTATCCATGTAAAGGTCAATAGGTGAAGGTCATTATGTTCTATTGATAAACACTGGACTATGTGTATTTTGTATACACAGACATCTCTTGTTTAATGATCTCGACTATTCAAAGAATAGAGTTATTGTACTCACCCAGGCGTTGGGGGGTCACACTTTGGTAAAGTTTTTGTGTGCAAGATGATATCTAAAGAGGTACTGAAGGAAATGGGTTGAAACTTCATACACTTATTTGGAAGCATAATAGATCACTGACCAAGGCCCATAACTGTAACATGGATTTTGACATAACTATGGTCTTTTTAACTTAGGAAAATTTTATGGTACATTATCCAGGTACTTGCTTTACTGTCAAGCACAGAGAATAGTCCAGTATGCTGTCCTACCAACAGCTCTTGTTATTCTTTTAATGAGAAAACCAGATATGTAATCGCCACTATTGCTATTTTACATGAAATTTTTGCATTTTGTATTCAATCAAACTCCTTTATCTGATAATATAATTGCTTTTTTAAATGCATGACTTCCAAAGTGTACTTATTTATGATTTTTAAAGTTTAAAAATGTATAATGAAAAAAAGGCTTTTGCTGTAAGCAATAGAAAATTAATTTGCCATAACCTGAAGTCAAATTGAGAATGTATTTAACATATTTTTGGACCTAGCTTATTTTAAGCGATAATAAAATACAAAATAGATGAGAAATGATTAGCTGATTTCAGAATGCTTCTTGCTTTATAGAATTATAAACACAATAATCAGACTTTACAGTAATATTGTGCATTTTATTTTCCAGTCTTGTTAATGCTTTGAGACAGGTCATGTACTTACTTTATGCAAATTTCTACATTGAAAATGTCGTTATAAATGCATATGCCTAAAATATATTCCTTACCATTATAAATTATCCGTAACTTTAAATATATATGCCTTACCATTATGAAATTAATAATGTTAATCTGTAAGGTGAAAGCTTTGCATCTAGATTTGAGCCGTGTCATGACAAAACCAACATAATGGGTTTGCAACCAGCATGGATCCAGACCAGCCTGCGCATCCGCGCAGTCTGATCAGGATCCATGCTGTCTCTACTTGTAATAGGGTTTGTAAGCGAACAGCATGGATCCTGATCAGATTGCGCAGATGCACAGGTTGGTCTGGATCCATGCTGGTCGCAAACCCATTATGTTGGTTTTGTCATGACGTGGCTCAATTCTATTCTGATATATATATCCACTGGCTTATTGTAGAAAGAGTTTCATCCATACAGAAGGAACACTTTGATATTATCAGGGCTCTACAAATCCTATAGTCCGACGTCCGGGACAACTCTAAAACCACTTGGGACAACTGACAATAAGCAGAAAGTTAGTCCCGGACAAGTCAAATTTTGACAGATGCTAATCTTGGACAACTGTAAAATACGACCCTTCACAGCATGGTGCGCCGGTAATCTTCGCCTGAGGCAATCAATCTCAGCAGTTGCTACGCTGATTAATTTTACATTGCCACAGGCAATAAAAATAGATAAGACACTAACTGTTTGATAAAAATCTTAAAGACAAAGTCCAACATTATTTTAGACATCTCAAAAACATTATTAAGTCACAGACTTGGTCTTTGAAGTTGATATATTGACACAAGCAGACAGTAATTTGTGCCGTGAATTGAAAATTTGGAATTTTTTGTTTTAGGCTTTTTGATAAATTCCTTAGTGGAAAACAATATTAAAATATCCAAAAAGCATCCATTTTGAATGCATTCGAACATACAATAGTCAAAATAGTATAATTTATGAGGAAAACAAAAATTTTCATTTGTCACATATTTTCGCGATGCCGATATTTTTTATATAAATCGTGAGGCAGTTTTAATAAGTTTAAAGCTCTGCAGCAAGTAGAAATATTAAAAATCTTTTGTTACTTATGAATCAAAAGGACTTTTGACAATGTTAAGATAAATAATGATGAGATTTGTAAGTATTTGAATAGTCTAATTCACTATCATATTTTATATTTCCCTAACGGGTAATATTAATGACTGTCTTTTTCTTATTTACCATGTCCAATGTGAAATTTGGAAACTGAGAGAGGCTATGGCTAACTAAATTCATGTTGGAATAATTTTACTTAAATTTCAAGATCAAGGATAAAAATTCAGAAAAAAAATAAAACTGAAACAAAACATATAGGCCTACACAGGCTATTGAACTTGAACACTGCTGAAAGGTACCTGGGAAGAGTGCTGAACAATCAAAACTATTTCAGTTGAAACCAAATGTTCTATTTTATACTAAATGAAATACAAAATGTAACTTAAAAATATTAAAAAATTAATTGTTTTTACTTCTTCTTTGGATATAGTATACATACTATGCATACTGAACATTTACCGAGACTTGGACACTTGTGGTCAATTTTGGGACAACTCTATTTTGCTAGGTCAGTTGTCCTGGACAACTCTATTCCAAAAAAATTTGTAGAGCCCTGATTATCATGATATTTCAATTATTACTTATAACAAGGTTTAATGTTACAAATTTGGTAATATATCTCTGTTGAATGATGACAGATATTCTTCATCAATAAGTGTATCAAATACAGTGCTGTGTATTACCCTGTATAAATGCTCTCTGGAAAGTTGCATATTGCAAAAGGGGTGGTATATATTTGTAGACATTAAAAAAGGTATAAGAAATTCTCAATTTAATATACTATTCTACACATTGACTATTCTACACATTGAAGAGTCTGTAGGTTGGTAAAAATAGTGGTGGTGTTTATAAAGGGGTATACAATATGTATACATTTGAAGAAGAAGAAATTTAATAATCTATAGAGAGAATATGCTACATAGATAGATTGTTAGAGAGAAAGCTGTTAAAATGAAACAATATAATTTCAGGGAAAATACAAGGATGGACAAAGTCCACCAGAGTATGGAGCTTGGCATAAAGCAACTAAAGTAGATAGGTAAATATGTTACTATACTTGTATTTTATTTTAACATAAAAAAGTTGCCAGACATTTACAAAATTTAAGGTTCTATAATTATGATTTAAATATCTCAGAGTATAAGTATCAGTTATGAATAATAAATATTGCTGTTTACTTTGCATTTTAACAGGAATAGATTGTTAAAGAGATTCATGAAAGTGCACTTGAATTTGTATTTGAATGCATTTTAAGATATTTCCTGAGTGCTCAGCCGAAATATGCCAAAATGTATGTAGCTGTTTTGTGAGGCATGTCTTGAAAGTATGCTTTCCTCCCTAATGCATATGTCAGTTTTATTTATTATTCAATTGACTGTATACCATAAGGATTTCTTCTAGTTGATAAATTATGTAACCTCAAGCAAAGTTCTACATGTTGTTACTTATAGCACAGAACCCTGAAATTAACTGCAAAGTATAATTACAGATTCAATTCCGGTACCCACATTAAAAACCGAGATTCTTATACATGGGTATTGGCTTTGTAAATGTAATTGGACTTTCAGTAAATAATTGGTAAATTTTTCAGGTTCCTACGCTTATAAATATATTAATTTTATTACTGTGGTAAATACTTGTATTGATGTTATTTCACAGGCCTAGCTCATCAGCAAGCAATTCACCGTAAGATATAAGATATATTCAGACTTATGGGGAAAATGGTTCTATAATACAGCCTGAATTTTAGTTAACCTATATTCTTACCTCTTCAGTTTTATTTGTAGATTTAAAGAGATACAATATCATTGAATACTTTGGCTTGTGGCCTGTATCCCACTTTGTTTTAATTGTATATCAAAATGCTATATTTTAATACTAGGCTTCATTTGCCAGTATGTGAATGTAACAGTATTGAAAAACAGTATTAAAGTTCGCTTCATAGAATTAACCCAGTATTATTAATTATTATATAATAGTTTGATTAAATGAAGAGCAGAGAAAGAATTAGAATTCCCATTTTGATATTAAAAATCATATATTTTCAATTTTTAAAAGGCAGTTATATATACTGTTGCATAATTAAATCAGAAAATTCATTTAAAATAGGGGTATAACCAATTCGCTTTCAGTTATATGAAGTAAAAAGCTTGATTTTGTTTCTTTATGCAGTTTTTTTTTTAATTTCCAAGAGGGATATAGTGATAGAATAGTTGAGTCATCATCTGTGATAAAGTGAAAGATAACTACATTCTAAATACTGCTATATACTTACATGTACTATATATCTCTGTCTTCTTACAGAGATGTTAACACAGCAGCTTTCACTGATCTTGCTTCTACACATGTTTAATCATATTGATATCTTTATTGATATAACCATCAGAAAATTTGTAAAACTAACTTGCCTGTCTTGACATTGAACCTTCTTACTATAAATGTGTTAAAATGCTAATAAAGCAGCCAACAATATAGAACTGACTTGTTCCTGATCATTTAAAATTGCTGTATTTTCTGAAAAACTGTTTAGAAGGTCATAATTTGGGAAATGTTGTGACTTGGTGAGGTTTTTTTTGTCCAATTTTTCCCAAGTTTTATTATTGAAAAGTTTCCCAAATTTTGTGGATCTTTATCCATTCCAGTTAGGGATTGAAAAAAATAGCTGTATATCTTCACTATCATAAGCATATTGCTATACTATTGTATCTACATATGTTACAGCCCTACAGTAACAACAACTCTAAAGAATCTTGGTGCATTGTACCGTCGTCAAGGCAAATGTGCCGCAGCTGATATGTTAGAAGAGTGGGCCATCCGCTCAAAGAAAAATGTAAGTACGAGTGTTATAACTATGCTTTTTCTGGTTCAAATCATACAATCTGTGAATACTGAATCAAACAGGATGATATAATCAGTGAACATGAACATTTATATAAACAATTTTCCCCTGTTTTGACTTTTAAGTATAAGCTGTATATCAGAAATACTTCTTTGATAGGTTGATATATTTCAAATGCATTTGACTTTTTTGGGGGGTAAGTTTAATATTTCACAGATTGTAGGGTTTTACTGGACATCGTTGCTTCAATGAGTTTTACTGGCTAAAAAGTTGAAATTGTTTGAGTTGTCAGTAGTTAAACATTAGTGTGGTTAGAAAGTGAGGTGATATTAGAGATAAATGAGCTATCGTCCAATATTGGCATACAGCTTCATACAACTTGCTACCATGTAGATGTAGATTATATCCTCAGAAAACTGTCATAAGTAACATGTCATCCATCATGTCTGCCTGGTATTGATACACCAATGTAGTCAGACAGTATTGTCTCTTGCTGGAAAACCGGAATATATGTACAAACTTGACCATATCCAAGACTTAATTTTCAGATATTTTTCTGTTTTATATCATAAGACATACATCTCTGTTACCCATAAGATCATTTGTAAAGTAAATTTTAAAGTTTTTTTAAACTGAAACTTGCTCATTGTAGAGAGTTTGCTGTTATAAAAGTTTAAAACCTAGTTTGCCTACCTGTAGATAGAATCCCATTACTATGGAATATATAATGTAATTAAGTTAGCACTAATAATACCTTATTTATTTTGGTAAAAAAAACAACGCAACAATCTAGCATATATATTCTGTTTACAGCCTAGATTTATACTGGACAGTAGAACAGTGCTTTATGTTGGAATATTACATGTATATGACTTAAGTAGGATCAGTATATTTATTGATTGATGAAGATAAAGTTCATATAAGACAATGAACATATTGTAATAAAGTAGACAGGAGCTTGCAAAAGACAATTAGCATGATAACCAATGTCTTTAAATATCTCTACTAATACTAATTATCTAATAATGTGTTTCTATTGAAATTGGAGAATAAACTTTTGAAATGATAATGGTGAAAGAGATGCAATTATCTTGGTAAAAACTTACACAAGATCAAGTAGAGAAGTTTCAAATTTGACAATAGTTGTGGTCCAAGAAAAGTATTGAACTATGATTTGTTTCAGTGTAATAGGAGAGAATTTAGTTTTCATGTTTCCTATTTATACTATATTGAATTGCATGATATATTTATATATATATAAGACTAGGGAAGTATATGTGAAAGAGGGCGTGGTAAGTGTTTTAATTCATACCTCTCAATATCTGAACCAGCTGTCACTGAAAATTAATTATATTTCCATACTTTCATAGTTTACAGATTTTAACACTTGGATTTTAAGAGTTTAATTATATTAGTAAAGAAAAAATGATGGTGAAGGCGAATGACTTTTTGGTTTCTGTTTCATTTTAGTGATTTTTAAAACCAATATGAGAATTTAATGATTACAATAAAGTCAAATTTAAAAAATTGTGTTTAATAATAAATTTATGTTAATAGATGCTTAATCGAACCTTTCCTCATCCTAAAATAAACCATTGCAAACTTTAACATAATATTGCACACAAATAGTAAGATTGAAGAAAATAAAATCAGTTGATTTGTAAAGACTGGCCCACAAGTTTTAGAAATGTAAATTTAAAAAAAGGTATTGAATTTATTATTGGAATATAGTTTGTTATGAAGTAAAATAGACTAGAAGGGTATCCAGAAAAGTTGAAGACAGGTTTAATTATATAAGTATGGGCCAGTCTTTCTTTGAAGCTGCACAAACTTCTAATAGAACTGGACTTATCTAAATAATTCCTCTACTCCCATGTTTTATATGTCATTTGATTATAATATCACATATTTGACCAATGAGCCACTTCATTTTCCAGTGATGCACTTATGTTTAAAAACACCCACAACGTTAATACAAGACATGTAAGAGCTACCATGTACCTGTTTGTTTACATATTACAAAGCGATTTCTTGATTTCTCTGTGTTATTTTAAAAAAAACCTGTATTCAGATATGTATAGTGAATGTAATTTATGATTTGAAGCTCGATGTTAATATATCAAATGCTTGCATGCTAGCAACAACAGTCCATCGCTCTTCTCCAGAGAGAGTGGCCAAGCCATTGCCACGGAAATATGTCTTCATTATTATTTATGTTAGCCGGCTTTTTATGCCAAGTTTTGGTTTATCATCAGGCGCTTGATGTGGTCAGACAAGCCAAAGTTGCTGAAGTACTGGGCAGCGAGTACGCAAACCAAAACAATAAAGATTTCCGCCGTCGATCAAACAGTCGTGAGCGAGTCCGTCGTGACTCCTCCGACATATATGATCGTGGGTATGGGGAGGGAGACGAAGTGAGTATAGATAAATCCTGGTCGGGGTTATCTTCTTTTTTGGTGAGTATAAGTGGAGCACAACTGATGCGGAACCATTCCAACATGAGGCAAGCCAATCAAAATTTTAGCGGGCTCAACCAGGAAACATTTCTTAATTTGGAGTTAAGGGCGATGGGCGGGTTTCTAGATGCAAAATCTCACTATATTTTCAGTTTTTGATGTTTGCATAATGTATGTATATTTTATATATTTTAGTGGTTGCATCTTGAATATTTTATTTTTCCATTCTGTTACCTCATTTCAGACTAGTGTGTTTTTCATTTTTTCTCTCAAAGATTACTTGAATGTGTAATTATACATGATCTTACGGATATAATGGGACTTTTTTTCATCTAAAACATTTACCTCTTGAAACTCCTGCTATGTCTGCATAAAGGAGAATTAAATAATTACAATTATTTTTGATAATTGTATTTTTTGTATTAAGATAACTGTTGGAATGATTCCATAGGCTGTGCATCATTTCTCTTTTTCACGTGCATTGCTGGCAGGGTTTTTATTGTATCGTGCATTTTGTCCAAAAAAAAAAATGTAGGTATTTTTTCATTTATATCTGAATCCTTTTAACCCCCTCCTATTGCTATATACCAATCTTGTTTTTGGTACAGTAGCGTATTTTGCTTTGATGTTTTGTTGTGTAACGCACACATGTAACAGGTTTTTTCATACAATATACCAATAATTATTACTTACATTTTCTTCTTTTTTACATTGAACTTTGATAGAGCAATCGTGTGCTTAGAGACGATCAAATTGCCATTGCATTTATTAAGTAAAAATTAAATTACAAGGTAACAGTTTACGTTCTGTTTAGGACAGTTAATAATACAGTTGTTATTGAGTCAAAATATACTTTTTTCAAACATTTACAAACGATATTCAGTAATATCATTTTGTGAGCATTATAGAGCATTTTTATTATTATTGATCAAAATCATCTCTTAAGAAGTTGATTATTTATTGGATATATGAGCTGCGCCATAACAAAACCAACATAATGCATTTGCGACCAGCATGGATCCAGACACGCCTGCCCAATCCGCGCAGTCTGATCAGGGTCCATGCTGTTCGCTTATAAACTCTATAACAAGTAGAGAAACTGATAATGAACAGCATGGATCCTGATCAGACTGTGCGGATGCACAGGCTGGTCTGGATCCATGCTGGTCGCAAACCAACTATGTTGGTTTTGTCGTGACGCGGCTCATATATCATTTTTACAAGGCAAGGCTTTAGATAGAAAGAACAAACATTGTATACACTGTAGAATAGTCAACTGCATTTTTTGTTCAGTTTTGATTAAGTTTTATCATCCGTGAAATATTTTTGGCTTTGGTGAAAAGCTTGCTTGCACGTAGATAGGAAGATTGCTTCTATCAGAGATGATATTATGTGTCAAAACATATTTGTATCATGTACACAGTCTAACAGAGAAATTAACATAAATTATGTCAATAATGCATGTAACATCATAGAAATCTATGTATAAGTGTCACATATAATAATTAATATAGTGTATTGGCATTTTTTTTATTTAATAACTTTTTTTTCTTCATTATTTTGGAATATTTGATTTCATGTTATTAAGAGATTTTTCAAAAACTGTAAAGATTGATTTTGAAATAAAAATGATCATACTTCAGTACAATAAAATCTAAAAAAAAGGTTACCTTGTCTCTGCCAAGTGGTATTCCCTCCTATATTAACAATTCTTGAGATTTATCTAACTGGAAACTATATTAACATGTTCTTCCTTTAATAAAATCAAAAACTGAATACGCCTCCAATTTACTATTTTTTTAGTGTGTGAAGAAATATTTCAAAGGCTTGGCGCAAGGTAGTTGTAACTCCTCCAGTGAAGTGGGAGATAGAACAGTTTTGCTCCAAGCTCTTGATTTATGTTAGTATGGCGTGTATAGTTTATTATTGATGCTTGTATACAAAATGACCTGCCGTACAGTGGCTTGCAAGAAAAAGAGAAATGTTTGCTACCTGCCTCAATATTGTACAATGTCAGTGTTGTGCTTTACATATACTTGGTTCAAGACATTCTGCTCTTGCATGATGGGTCAGAAATGTGGGGTTTTACCATCTGAAAATGTGGACATTTTTTTGTTGAAACTTATTTGGGATTTTTTTGGCTTTTTTATGTATATAAATTTGATTTATTTATGGATATCATTTTATAAATTGTTTTAGTTTGAACTTTGAATTATGCACAGATTTCTGTTGTTTTTTTGTGTGAAATTATTTTCATTTATTGATATGTAAAGAATGGTACATAAGTTATTTGACGAACATTATTTTATTTTGAACATGTCAAGTCTTAAAACATTCCATGACTAGTGTAATATTTCAATTCTAAGCTCATTACAAAAAAAAAAATAAAAAAAATGATTTGGTATTGAGAATATTGAAGAAAAGAAAAAGAAGATAAAAGTATAAATGAAATAAAAAAAATACTTCATCTTTAATTTTACAATGAACATAAAAAAAGATAAACACAAATAGGTCAAACACAAATTCAAACATATGTTAAAATTCCCTATTTAGCCTGGAAAACTTAAAAGAAGTGGCTCATTGTCCAAATTACGAGCTTCTATAAGGCGGAGTAGTGCAAAACTCGTCCAGAAACTAAAAGGAAAGGCAGATCCAGAAAATGGAAGGTAAGGGAGATAATCATTTTTACTCCTTTTAGAACAAGGGAGATAATTATCTTTCACTCTTAGATTAAGGGAAAGAACTCTGTTTAATCATTATATCTTACTCTAGTAGAACAAGTGTGTTATATCAATGATACTATATATATTTGTTTTTCTCTTTAAAGCTGTGGCCGAAGGTGTTTCTTAGTTTCTGACATATCAAGTAATATTGACAATTCTTTCTCTCATGTAGATGAAATTTTAGATACAACGAAATTATGTAACAATAGAAACTATCTGGTAGAGCACTAAAAAAAAAAATGAGTTAGCCAGTATTATTTTATTGTTGCTAAAGGCTTAGATTGGTGTTAATTGGTGTTAATACTTGAAAGTATTTGTACAAAGGTACATCAATGACTAGTTATTTGTAAATATATCAATGCATATAACAATAGTGATATTAAGGAAGTGTTGATGGTTTCAGTTTACGCGAGGTAGAGATGGAGTCAATGGCTATACATCAATCACGGTACATCGCAATGCAACATTTTACCTTCCATATCAAGCAGAAAGTCCTATAAACGCATTAAAGACATCCAGATTTATATAACAATCTTAAAAATAGTGTTGTATATTGTGTATGGTTTAAGGAAATTGTTGTGTCGGGAAACAATAGTTTATGCCAGTATTTACATGTTCACTGAGATAGAATTTGACAATGCACAGAATTAAATTACGGCAAATGCAAGGGGAAAAGTCAACTAATGTTTGATCTTTCTTTTCTGTTAAATAAATGCCAAAAAATCATTGCTATTCTCAAAGATAAAATTGGGTTTAAAAGTAGGATTCTTGAAATATATTTTTTGAGATGTATTTTAATTTTTTTTTAAAAGGTATACCAAGAACAGGTCTTCTTCAGGTGAATCTGATTTACTTAAGTGTGGATGTATTATTCTTAATATTTGAAAATGGTCAAATTTTCAAATGAGAAACTACTTTTATTAACATTTTATCCAAGACCATTGACTAAACATATTTTAAACACTTCTGAAATTTTCATCCTTGTGAACTTAACAATTTTGTGACAGAAAACAATGATCAAACATGGGCTTGTAAACTAGGATGCATAAAGGGGTTGAAATATTGGGTTTTTGTAATGGTTAGTAACAGAATACAACATAGGATGTCTTTAACACACCCCTGGCTTCTTGACCTTTGCTCTATGTATTTAAAATATGTAATTTTTGATAATCTGTTTTACCTTTGGTAAAATAACAAATTGTTATGAAGTTTATTGTTAAAGCTTTTAAAATGCTTATTTCAAAACTGTATAATGTTTTAAGTGTATATTAAGTCCTGCTTTTGATACATGTATGTTAAAATTACTAATAAGAATGGGTTAAGTAGAAATTTCTGCTTCTGTTTTATAAAGGAGAATATTTGTTATCAGATTTGAATTATTTCATATTCTAAGATTAAACTTCATTTATAAACAATGTGGGAATAAGAGGTAATTTGTGTCAGTTCAGTTTAAGGAAAAAAATACATGTTAATGTGTTTCTATAATAGCATTTCTTTATCTTAGACACAAAGATAATTTTAATTTAAAAAGTTTCATATTTGTTGTAGTTGGGAGTCAAACTTTTATAGCAGAGGCCCTGAGCCTAGCTATATGTCAGGTCTTGGCTTTGGGGGTGCAACCAACAGGTCTGAGATGGAATTTATTTCCCTTTTTAATGCAGCACCTCATCCTACATGCACATGCATTTTCCAATCCCAATATTCGGTCTTCCTAGCTGATTTTGTTTACAGGAGCTCAGTTGTTTTTATATTGCACTGTCCTAAATTAGAACTGGTAATAGTTATTGCTTGTTAATGGATTTAAATAATAAAATATTAACATAGGGTAGTCTGTCTGCCTACAGAAGAGTCTTGGCAGACTCATGTTGTGTGCAGGTTGGCCTGGCCCTATTCTGGTTGCATGGCATATCAAGAGTTAAAACAAAAATTCTTAAGCTCAATTTAAATCAATCAAGAACATTTATCACCACACTTGCTTACATCCTTGACTCAGTCATTCCATTATTTATAAGGCACACATTATATCTATAGATAATATACTTGCACATCCTTTACCTACGATTATTCATAATTTTATGTAAGGTGAAAGATATAATTGAGAAAAAGTAAATAATTTGTCATGGCTGCAGATCATGATAAGTTTGATCAACATTTTATATTTGCAGTCTAATATGTATTAGTGGTCACCTTTATGTATAATGTGACCTTGTCTGTTTTAAGTCTGACAACAAATAATTCAATCAAATGACGAAATGTATGTTGTTTATATAACATGACCCTGTTCACCTGCGTAATGCAGACTTACATTGGTGATATAACAGTCACTGCAGAAAAAATACAAAAACATTTAAAATGTACATACAACATGTAAATATCACTGAACCTAGTTGGAAACTGACAACTTAAGTGCTACATTTGACATAGTACTAGTATATCATGAGAAAACAATATGCAATGTATATGATATCCACAATAACTTGCATATAGTGGTCACCTGTCTATCATGGCCTTTTAGCTCAATATAGATAACCTGGATATAAACCTTGATATAGTGGTCACCTGTCTATAATTGCCTCAATATATACAAAGAGTTTAAGAAATGAACAAATATTCCCAATACAAGTGGCAACAGGCATGTTTTATGCATAACATTTATGATATCATAAAAGAAAAAACTTTGGATGTTATACTCATCTAATCCCTTGGTACAAAGAAACTGTCATAGTTTAAGTTAAAATGTATTTATTTTAGCTCTGTATACACTCATTATGTGTGGATACTGAGCATTTATATATGCATGTGACAAAAGTTTTCCAATGAAGAATATAGGTAGTTCAGTTTAAAATAATCAAACAAATTAGAATGATTCTGAAGGAGATTACTACTAATTCAAGTTTTCAATGTATTGATACAGACACAGAGATGTTTTATTGGAATTTGAGGTTTCTGTTTTATGTTACTATAGTAACAGTTTGTCAACATTTTTTGCAATTATTTGATATGCAAATATTTGGTGTGAGATGTGTTTACCACTTGATTGACAAAAATGTTTTAATGGCTTGTCTAGTATTTTGGGTATTAGACAAAAGTGAGCTGTGAGATTTTTCCCCTGTTTTGTGTCTTCCATATTGGAAGATTGGTTCTGTTTGTATAATGTATTATGAGAGATTTGGTTTCTTGGCTAACTTTAAAGGTTTTTACTGGCATTGAGATAGATTGATTTGTGGAGACTTTACAGTATTTAGAATTATACTTAATACCGTCTGTATTAAGTAAGGGTTTCTCTTGTGTAATGAGAAAAGAGACATAATTTACCTAAATATCATTTAGAAACTTTTCTTAAGTAGTATATAGATTTACTAAGAAAAATGGCTCAGACATCTTTAATCCTGCTTAATTGATATGATATGTTTACTTTGAATTAGAATTATCCATTTAAAGTAATAAATTAGTTTTAACATCAAAATACTTGTCAATGAGTGTATTCTACAAGACACAAGTACAGGATAGGCATGAATTACTATATACTGGTACTTATATATACATATTGTATATATTATAGATAATTGTTCAACATTGTTTATTAAGCCATCAAATTTTAACTAGTTAGGATATGAACAAAACAGAAAATGTATCATTCTGTCTTCCGAGTCCTGTTATAGTTTCCAAATACGGATCAATAAACATTTATTAACTGAATAATATTTAACTCCTATTGCTTTATGGGAATTGGTACGGTTATAGTGATTTAGTATTTTGTATGGAAGTCAAAATAGTACTTTGTTTACTCTTTGCTACTTGTGTGACAAATAATTTAATATTCGTTGCTACTTTTTTCAAGTAACAAGCCTCTAACATGCTGGTAAACCATTATTATGCCCCCACAAAGTGTCCAGCATAAAGCGTTGCACTTGTCGGTCCGTCCGTCCGTACGTCCCGAAATCTTGTGAACACAACTCCTCTTAAACCAGTTGGCAGATTTTGCCTAAACTTCCAGGGATGAACAACCTAAATGTGTTGATGGTAGTAAAGAAAGGAATTTTCGCTGCGACCAAATTTAACAGAATTATGGCCCTTTGTTGATTTTTTCACTATATACTATGTAAAAATTTTGTGAACGCAACTCCTTAAACCGGATGGCAGATTTTCCTTAAACTTCCAGGGATGAACAACCTTAATGTGTAGATGGAAGTAAAGGAAGGAATTTTTGCTGCGACCAAATTTAACAGAATTATGGCCCTTTGTTGATTTTTTCACTATATACCATATATATATTGTCAGTGGGGGCATCCGTGTCCTTTGGACACAGTTCTAGTTTAAACATATTTAATTTATAATTGTCTTTTTTAAAGAAGGAAAATTTTATTTTCTTTCTGAGACATAATGTGTCTTTGATAATAAAATATACCTCTACATCTTGCTATATATACTGTACTGCTTGTTTGAGACATACAAAATATGACAAGACTGTAAGGAAATCTGTATTATACATTAAATTAGTGTGATTCTGCATGACATTGCTGACATAATGCTGGCATCATTACCTTGTAATTTGATATATGCTTTATAATATGAGGTGTTATATAATAAGATAAGTCAACTCACTCTTTAAAATACATTTTTACCCATAACCTGCTGATTATCTTATAATGGACTTGTCCCAGCTTTAATCCATTTGTGAATAATCTATTTATCAGTTTTGGGAATATCAAGATGTAAATTTGAAGATGGTCAGGTAACAGTATAGAGGCTGGTCAGACTTCTCCTCTGGCTCTGTACTGGTGGCAAAGGCTGATCACTTTCAGTTCTAGCAGGTTAATGGTCAAGCATAAGGAAATACAATATATTACATCTCTTCCTATGTCACATAGAGAACAAATAAGCATTAATTTAACTAGGGGCAATTATGAATATACTTTCAAAATGAATAGTATACCATAGAGAAAGGGGATAGATTGGTTGAAAGAATGTAACAAGCTGTCTTGAATTTAAGACAGCTTTCATGTAAAATACAAACTCTGCAGAGAGAAACAAATATTTTGGTTGTTGCTGAGGGGTGTTGCTCTAGAGGGGTTGAAGTTTTACTTTGAAATTAATTGAAAAGATTATTGATGTACACAGAGAGCTGCTGTATCAAGGTTACACTGTAGTTCAAACTTAAAATGATACCTAGGCTAGTTTACCTGTAGATTTATATAGAAAATTCCCCAGACATTATTTCCCCTTTACCCACTGTTTTAAATTTTAGAATAAGCTTATTATATATTTCTTGAAATAAATCAATCTTTACTTCATGACATAATGTGATTTGTTTGTGATCTTATTTAGAATCAGTCTGTCTGATAGGGTATAGAGTGGTTTCAAAATGGTACAGAAAGAACTGCTCATATGATTTCTTTTTATTGGAACCAGAGCTTAAATGCTATAACATTGAAAATTTATTTCAGTTGCATTTTGTTGTAAAGGTATAACTGTGGATCTTACATGAAGGTGATATTCTTCAAGAAATGTGAAGAATTTTGAAGAAAAGTGTGAAGGATTTTATAACTGAAATGATTGAATGAATGAACGAATGAATGAATGTTATTTTATAAAAGCATTGGAACTTGCTGTTTCATTTCTTTGATTAAATTTGATAGGAAGATAAAACAATGACCAACAGTGGCCTTCATCAAAAATTGACCAGGTGTTCTGTTGTATGTGACCTTGTAACCTTAGGTCTAGGTCATATACTAGTAGTTGAATATTTGTATATGTGTTACATTATTCAATAGTATATTACATGTATATTTTCAGCATGAAAAGAGCAAGCTCCTTGTCAGTGCTCAACATAAACAGTAAAGATGATAAATTACATGTAAGTATTGAGCTGAAATTACACTCATTGTCTCTTCTATAATTGATATGTTGTTACCCAGATTTATTATTCATTTGTGTGTAGTAGATATAACCTATTTATAGATATAACCTATTTATTGCTAGGCTCCCTGGAATTTCTTCTATTATAATATTCTTCTGTTATAAAGTAAAGTAATATATAAAGTGATCAGCGCCAGAACACCATTTTTGGGGAAGGGGCCTCAGCCTTTTACTTGGGGAAAATATGCGTGATTTTGGCATACTTTAAGAAAAGGGGCCTCAAATTTAACACAAAATAGAAAAGCAAAAAGCACTGGGAAATACTAACAAGGCAGTAAAAGACCTTAATTCAACACTATCATTTAATTTTGTTCTAAATTCTATGGGACATTTCAAAAGACTGGGGAATTTTAAGGACCAAACTGGGGGGAAAAAAGAGCCTAGTTTAGTTGGGGAAGCAGCCTATATTCGGCCTCTACAAAGAAGGGTTTTTTGGCCCTGGTGATATTTCTCTACAATATTATCCTGTACTCTTGTATATAGAGCTAGAATTCCAAGCATACAGTATCTAGAAGACAACTTTTTGAATTTAAATCTTCTACGTGCTATGTTTGTTGTATGCATTCTGTAGAAGAAAAAGAAATGAAGAATTAGTATAATCTTATACTATAGTATAAGTTTTATATGTTTACTTCAGGAATATAAAATTTGATATGTTATCTCTTATTTTAAAAGGCTAGTTGCATTTGATTAAGTAAAAAGCAATTTGTTTGTAAATACTGGTAGTCAAGTAGAAATCCTTTTAAGCTTGCCAAGCAGAGCTAAAATGTACATGTTGCTGGTTCAGGTTCAATTTGATTGAACTTTGCATGTAATATATTATGCCACAGTCCATCCATGTTGAAGCCATCTGTCACATTCCCCTTTGTTGGTGATCAGTCAGTTTGAAATCAACTTATATCCAACCTTTAGCTGGGGATTACTTTAATTTGTAGATATGAATAAAGCTTTATATAGTTAAAACAGTAAGCAGCTTTATATAGTTAAAACAGTAAGCCAAAAAAAAAGCTATTCTTTAAATGTGGAAATTAGTTTTCGTACACCTGAACATAAATCTAAGGTCTTAACAAATCTTCTTGTCAAAAACTAAGTTTAAGATTCAGGTTTGTATCATTGCCTAGTTGACCTTTACAAAAGTTAAATAAATCTTGCTCTTTGTATCAAAATTGACACCTTTTTGGGGGTCTTGTATTTTCATATTTGCATGAAAATACATTTCAATCTTTGGGCTGATAGTAAGGTGAGTATTGCGTTATATCCCTGACTGGAAGTAGTATCTTTTCCCAATTGTTAAATAAATTGTTCCGATAAAAATAGTTGTACCAAAGGTTGTGTTTGTAAAATTTGAGAGCTGTATTCATCTACAGATAATGACAATTTTTCTTTGACCAAATTAAGTGACCATCATAAATGGTCCACAGCTTAGATACTGGGCATGATACTAATATACATGTACTATCAGAGAAAATTAGCTCTTGTTGGGTTTCTTGTTGAGTTTACTACTTATAACTCTTTTTTTATGAAATTTTAAAGCAGTGTGCTTCTAGATGAAGCTAATTGCCAAAAATCTTACACAGGAATGACATTATCTCCTTTTATTTAAACAATGAAAAGTTCCAAAAATCTTGTAGTGAAATGATATCAGCTTCTTTTATTGGAACAATGAAGTCTGGAAATATTTCTGACATTAATTGAGGAATGAAGTTTGTTGACAACATTTTAGTTGCTGATATCAAGAATATTTTTGTTGGTAATAGCAAGATTTTGCTGGAGGCGAATTGGTGCGAGTTTCTTCATGGGGTGATTGGGAGGTTGTACATTGTTCTAGCCAATACAAAAAGGCCACTGGCAAACAATATACACAGGATACCAGTAGCCAGGTGAAGATTATTGACCCTTATAGGCTAGACGTTTCTGGAAGGTAGGATTAGAGTTATCTCCCCTGTAGAACTGAGGCTGATAGATGGTGATAGGTATGACTTTTGGGGGTCCATGCTGGTTACTGGAGCCTGTTTATATTGGATGCATTTTTATGTTGTTGTCAGTTTATGTTGTCAATTACAAGGAGGAAGCTTTTTTTTCAGGGAGCAGATTTTTTGTAATCGGCTTTACTTTGTTTGGTTTTTGTTTGAATGATCATTTACATACAGTCATAGTATTACTTTTACTTTATTATATATAATATTTTGGAAGAAAATTGTTTTGCCGTATTATGATGTATTTATTTATTATGCATTGG
Source organism: Ruditapes philippinarum (assembly GCF_026571515.1). NCBI lineage: Eukaryota > Metazoa > Mollusca > Bivalvia > Venerida > Veneridae > Ruditapes > Ruditapes philippinarum. The sequence goes on along the minus strand of NW_026862760.1, from coordinate 40,529 downwards.
GAGGGTTTTATTTTCCTGCCTATTAGATACACTAGCAGTCAAATAAGAAGTTTTACATTAGTTGAGGATACAAGATTTTGCAGGTTTATTTGAATTGCATGCCTTTAGATAGATGATTGAACATGTATTTATCTAGCGTCAAATGCTTGCAAACCTAAGGACAATTTGTTAAATACTACAAGAAAAAAAAAAAAAGAAACTTATAGGTACCGGTATTTAAAAACAGAAAACTTGACAATTTTTTTGCGGTAGATACAACTTTTTATGTTATGAATTCAACGATGTAAGCTTTGTGATGTCAGCTTAGACAAATATATTTATGTGAATGTTTTGTATATTTCAGGAAAGTCGAAGATCCTTTGGTGATTTAAGTGTTCGAGGACGGACAGCCAGCTCTGATCAACTTGCTAATCGACCATTTTGACCATGACTTTAGCTTATTTACATTACAAATGTTGTTTTTTTATATACTATGATTCTTTGGAATCGGTACCAAGAACAACCTTGTTAAACCTGTGACAGAGAAATGTATACTACAGAGAAACAATCAACATACGTGTGAAGACAGTTCAACATTAACGTAGATTGGTTTAATTACAAACCTTTGTGCTTAATTATGTAATTACTGTAATGTGGCTAACAAGTGCTTTGTACACAGCAATTTAAAGAGTACATTTTTAGCTGAATTTGTGTAACATGCATCATTTATTAGCTATGTAAGACACGATTGTACATACAAAAATAAGCATAAGGGAGCTTATTATACATAGATGTGTGACGTAACTGCATAACAAGATTTTACAAAGTTGCTTTTGGTATTGGTGTGTTGTGATCTAAAATTACTAAATACATGTTGAAAATACAACATTGTTTCCATGGTTTATATTGTAACTTCTATAATTATATTATGGAAAAACAGCTTCAGACTTTTAGGGGTTTTGTTAAGATTTTCACAGTGATTAATTAAATAGGCCTGTTCAAAGGTCTAGTATAATAAATGGAAACTTTGTTCTATTTTTAGCTTTGTGTTCATAAAATCCAATTGTTACATTACCATTATACGGGGAAATGAAATATTTTAACAAAATGTCTGTTAGAGTATTAAGGGTATTTATGTCAACATTGGAATCATTTTTTTAATCATATAAATGTACTGCTTTAGTCCAAGAAGAAGAAAGTAAAGATATCTCATGAACATACTGACTGACTGGCAATCACTGATATCTTAGTCTTGTTTTATGCAGGTTTGACATCACACTGACATAAAGTTGGTTAAATGATGACACGGATCCTGTCACAACATACCTTACTTGGCAAATTAAGTTTTAAAAAAGGTTTTAGAATACATGAAAGCAAAATAATCCTAATGTAGGTCCATTTTAAAAGGTAAATGAACAATTTGATTTACTGTCATGAAATTATTATAGCAAATGTAGCAGTGTAACGTTTGATCTTTGAATTGTATGATTAAAAAATCCCAGAGAAGTTGAGACATGAAAATACCTGTTAACAGGTAAATAATGGTGAAAAAAAGTGAATATACTATGTGTTAAATTGACAAAGATTAGGTGATTGTCAGTGAGTTTTTCATATTGCTTTATCAATCATGATGATTATAGATTCACTCAAACAACAATAATATTGTGGTCTCAATATTTTAATTATGTATTGTACATACTTTCTTATGCTTAATACTGCATGCAATCTGCTCATTATTTTTATTACACATTTTAATATAGCATTGTTAACAACCATGATGGTAAAAATTTATTGAATCTTGAACATTTTGCAAACAATACTGTTGGTCCTTTGTCTAATAACACGGTGACAAATGTTGATAAAATACTTAACAATTATATTTGATTTATATTAATATACAGTCCTGGTGGATTAGCACAGTAATACTATATACTAGTATGTGTTGTAGAGAAATACTATGCATCAATATACAAATTTTTTCTTAAAAAGAGGAACCCTAGACCTTTACTTACCAATGTTACAATTGCAGAATTTAAACAAAACATTTTAGGCCAGTTGGTTTGAAAGTTTGACTTCAAGACAAAATAGCTATATTGGTGTTACAACATCAGTGAAAGTAGCTAAATTCTGAATATTTGCCCCACCCGTTGTATATAAGTGCTGTGCTGATTTATCAGGACTTATTAATTAATAACTTATAGTATATAACATTCCTAATCATCGGCTGTAAATTCTCGTTCATCATGTTTGTTGCTGTATAATGTTTCAATTCTACAAGTTTTATGTACCCCCCTTTTTTTGTTGGCATATCATCAGCAGATAGTTAAGCACTGGTACATGAAAAGTTATGAGAATAAATTAAATAAGGCTCATGTCTATGGGACACAGGTAGTGTTTGCAGTAACTAGGGTATAAACGTTTGTTGTGTAAAAAAAAGAAAAGATTTTTTTTATCATAACAAGAGTGTAAATGTGTGGGATGATTATATAGATGGATGATATATTTGACATGGTGGTCATCTTTTCATGTGACAATGCCTGACATGTAGGATTTACGCTGCCTTCATATTGACAATGATTTATTTGTGCTTCTATGATAAAACTTTGTGCTTGCCATTTGTGATCAGTTTCTTTACAATCAGGCCTCAGATATGCATATTTTATGTTGATTTGTTCTCATCTATATTAATATAATGTACAAATGGGAAGAATTGCAATAGTCTGGGTATGTAGTATGAGTGGGTAATTGTCTAGATGTATAGATTACTGGTGAACAAAATGCTAGAGCTTACCACATGTCATTTACATAATTTATGTACCTCACTGTTGGGTAATTTCGATGTACAAAATTTCTCTTTTTTTAACTTTTAAGCAGTTTATTATGTTACCATTGATTGTTAGTAGTTTTAAATTTATGAGCGCAGTTTGTTGATGATAGATTTATTATGGAGTGACAACACAAGTAACAGTTGTATGACTGAAAATACCCAACACTGGTTATAATGGCTGTTAACTAGGCATGTTATTAGATTGAAGCCTTAGACATGGATGAGTATATTTGTGTTATTAAAGGTTATTTACATATTTGGTATTGCTGTGATGCATGTTCACTATTTCCTATGTCATATCTAGACTTTGTTGGGACATGTAATAACAAATTATCATGGAACCAGGTATGTAAATAATCTCTATTATTTTTCATAGGAACACAGAATGTTTGAGAATTAGTATATAATGTAATGTAAAGAGTTAGTATACTCACTTAACAAACAAAGGTTTGAACCAGAACAAAGAATAAAATGTATGTAAGCATGATGCAAGCATACAAAATGGTAATGGTACTAGGAACATTGTACAGTTTAATATATATTATATATATCATTTTGGATATATTTTTTTCACCGCAATGTGTGACTACTGTATTTGCAATTTTACATATGTGCAGATGATTTTTTTTATTTCTTTAAAATAACTGCTGAGTCTGATGCTTAAGAATTATCTTGTAAAGATTTTTAAGACTTGATTTTTACAACATTTTAATGGTGATATAAAGAGAGCTTTTTTGACTCGTAAGATATTTAAAATGAAAGCGTAAGTATAAGTGGCAATACCATGTCACCAGTATAGGGCCAGGCTAGCCTGTATATCAGTTACTGCTGGCTTAAAATCCATTTCATTATCAATGGACTGTTAAAATTCAAAGGGCTATGAGTACATTAAATAATTCAGCACTTACTTTAGAAACATTCACATTTTAATTCTTTAAATTGATAGTATAAAAGTTGAGATTTTGTCCAGAATTTTTCTATATGGTTGTAGTATGATATATTTGATGTGACTTTAACATGGCCTGTAATAGATTATTGTGGCATATCCTTGCTTCTGTACATTTTGCATGCTGTAAATCTCGCACAACTGTTATTACACCAATATGTATATCATTTATCATGTTAAAAGAAAAAAAAACATTTAAGGATTATGTCTGTCTTTCAATGTTTTAGACATTATTTACTGTATATTTTTATTTGCAATATAAACAAATGCTTGAGATTGAATGATGTTATTTGGCCGTTGCTTATTTCTTTATCAAGGTCAACTTAGAACTGTGGCAACACTTTTTAGATGATGATTTTTTTACATACACCAAGAAAGAACAACAAATCTCTGGTTGTTGTTGTTTTTTTAAATCTGATAAAGTTCTTTTTTTTTTAATCTGATAAGGAATTTTGAAAATATGTTAACATACTTGTATTATAGGTGAATAGAGCATACCATTTCTAAGGTATGCCACAGTTTTAATGCTGATCAGCTGATTTTTTCCCAGATATTTATATTAGATGGGAAAAGTTGAAGACTGGATATTTGTTTCTATAAATCTTGTTGAATCATCATAGGTTTAAACAGGAAGGTGTGGCTATTGTTCTTACAGGCTGTCAATATATAGAGTTTGATTGATATGTCCTGCCAGTTAATTTCTGTATGAAAATGTTAGTGAATAAAAGGAATTGACTGGAAATAATTAAAATTTTGTTGGTAATTGAAATAAATACATCATGCAGAAATTGAAAAGCTTAGATTTTATTATGCTTAGATAGGCATAGAAATATGTTATAGTAATATTTTCATTGTGGTAAGATTCTGAATGTCTGTCTACAGGCTATTTTGAGTGATGTAATTTTAGCCATGGGTTGTGTTTATTTGAGCGGCAAAGGGGAATAACTGCTATATAAACAATTTGAGTGATCATTTCTTGTTGTGCCTATGTTATTTATTAAAATTATCCAAATATCATGTACATTGTGTTTGTTATTTTTATGTACACTACAAACTCATATACTTGAACCATTTGGAGAGTGCTTTGATACAATAAATACATGACAATGATCTTGCAGACAAACTATATTTACCTAGGCTTGATTAGGCCACGGACCTTGATTGACAATTTAAGTCCGTCATTATGCTATTGTTAATTCAAACCTACAACTATGAAATTCACTTTCGTCACATAATCCATGTTCCTGTCTGTCAAGGTAGATGGTGAACTAGGTAGGTTTATCATTTCAAATATACAAATCATATTATTATTAATAAGATATGATCCATTGATACAATACCAATTACAATGTATAGCTTGGTCATACGATCTCTGAAATATTTGCATCTCTTGAGCAAAATAGTTTTAAATGAAGCAATGGACCCGTGAGTAAGTGTAATCAATGAGTTATTGATCTGTTCAATTCTGTCGTGAGATATACCCATTTTATATACAGATAATTTTGACCATAATAACATAAATTAATTTAATCTCATTGCAAATACGAAACACTTCAACGGTAAAGCTATTTCTAGTTCACACTACACAAAAATGATCTTTTATGTATCCGTTCAAATGTTAGGCTCCTAATTGATGACTAGATTGTAATAACCCCAGCAAATTACTGGCAAATGTTCGACTCTTAATAGATGGCTAGATTGTTATACCCCCAACAAATTACTGGCATACTTCAAGAAGACCTGCATATCATAAACCGCAAGAATGGAAGCAGAAATGGAAGATCGCTGTGGACAACTGTCATATAATGCAGATCACCAAGTCAAATTACACTTTGCACAATACTCCGCTTTACATCAGGACTGATTACTTTGAGAGTCTACGCTGATTGCATGTAGTCTGTGCTGAAAGAGGGTCCATCCGCCCAGGCAGCTTTTGCTGCCGAGTGTGGACCCCGATATATGTCACCAGTCATGTCTTTAGTTAGTAAATTTAGAAGCACAAAGGTGATAATAAAATCTGCAATTTCCACAGAGTGTAAACCAAATGAATGCATTTTGAGCTCTGTACAGCGGTCAGTGAGCACCTAAACGTATAGTAACAAAGTTAGCCCTACGTGGGACTGTATGTGCCATCAAATGGCGGCGGGGTTCAAGCTGTTTCTTCGTACTAGGGATCACCACCTTAGATCCTTTCCTCGTCGCCTGTGCCATATTTTATGACATGTCCCCTCGGCTTCAGCCAGGATATCGGCAGCAAACTTATTACAAAACCTGAACTAGGCCCAATCCACTTTAAAGCAGATAACAATGGTGTTCAAGCGGAAATGTCCAAGCATTTGAACCATCAATTACTTGCCTTCTGCTGCTTTTTGAAATTATTTGTACAGTTATAGATCTAGTGATTTTAGTATCACAGGCGGATGACTGCTATAAAGAAATCACGGCTTTGAGGACTGTTTAGACATTAACAAACTAAGAATTTGAGCCACATCCTTGGGTATGCGTTTCTTACAAAACATAAAGTACACTAGGTCTTCTAAAATGAAACTTATCCATGTGTCCGCAAGAAGCAAAACGCAGATTAATTCGTCAAGATTTGGATAATCCAGTGCGCTTTGGGATCCGCACCAAATTAGATCTACAATATAAGCTTGAAAGCTTCCAAATACGTTCTGTAAGATTTATTACTTCAAATTACCAGGATTATGAACCGGGATCGATGACTATTTTTTTCAAAGGACTTGTAAACGCCTGCAACCTCTAAGCGAAGGTAGAAAGTAGAAGGTTGTGCTTATTTGCTAATTGCCGATTTGCTTATTTGCCAATGACGGATAGGCTTAATGACAAATTTGCTTATTTGCCAATTGCGGAATTGCTAATTTGCTTATTTGTTAACCGCTGGTTTGCGTATTTGCTTATTTGCCAATTGCTAATTTGTTTTTTTTTGTAAATAGAAATAGTTTACACTGTGCCGGAAGTATATGGAAAATCTGACTACATACAACCAGTTGAGACAGATCTGTTAACTTTTACCAACAGTATTCTTGTAAATTCAGTGTTTTTCCACAAAATACTGTTGGTCAATCAATTGACAAAAGAAATATATGTCTACAACTGATGGCTGACATGTCTTTGAAAACACAGACTACTAATGTGTTGCAGCTAAATATCTGTTTGTGCAGCTTAAGTCAGAGATTGATGGCATAATAAACACTTGATTAGTCATATATAAGTGAAGATTATTGTGTAAAGATTGAAAATAAAAGAACTTGAAAACAAAACTATTTCTTATTTTATGGCATATAAAATCTCGTTATTATCAGCAGATTTGTCACGTAGGGCCTCATTTTAGTGGTACGAACACATAGTATCACGAATGATACACCTTGTGCATGCTAAACACGGGTGTTTGTCTTTGCACTTAAGCAATAGGCTTTGTTTTTAGCTTTGTAAGATTTTGAAATCACTTATGTCTGTGTGTGGACCATCAACATTTTGCTTTGGTTCAATGTTTTTGAAATTTGATCACACTTTTCCATTTCTTCATGTTGAACATTTTACATGCCATCATGTGACCATGACATGATCATGACCTAGGGTATAATGGACAAAACCTCTTTGAATAATGTGTATGCATGCTGCCTATTTAATGCTTATGTGAAAGTACAGTTAGATATAAGCAATAGTAATAGAGATATGACAGAAAAACAAAAGCTTCGTAGTACAATACATTGGTGACCTTGACATTCAGTATATAACGGGCACAGCTTCTTCATGTACTTTGTATGCATGCTTGTAACGAAAAACAAGTTACCAAGAAAACCAATGCTTTAATTTGCGGGTAGAATAGCATCCCTAGTCTCTGAATAGTGGAGCTAAAACTGAAACTCAAGATAATTGAAAAACAACTACATTTTGAAACTGAATTTATTTTTTAAAAACTATCCATCTGTCTCTCTAACTATCATAATTGTCACAAGTTATAAGTAACAAAACTTTATAAAAATAATAACATGATATTGGTTCATGAACTTGAAATAAAGTCTACAAAAACTTGTTTATAACAAACAATAACTTCGCGAGTCGGACATGTTTCCTGACAACAACATACAATTACATTAATGTATATAAGCAAATAAGCAATTAGCAAATAAGCAAATTGGCAAATCAGCTATTAACAAATCAGCAAATTGGCAAATCAGCAATTAGCAAATAAGCAAAATGGCAAATCAGCAATTAGCAAATAATCAAACTGGCAAATCAGCAATTAGCAAATAAGCAAATTGGCAAATCAGCAATTAGAAAATAAGCAATTCAGTAGTTGGCAAATAAGCAAAGTGGCATGTCCCTACCGGCATTCCATACTAGACAGTGATTTACCTTTTTCCAAAATACTTATATCAAGATAAATTTTCAAATGAAAGATGATATTTCGTTCGGAATTGTAATTAATTAAAATAGATCTAGAAGCATATTATAATTTTAACTTAATTATGCTTGCTGTTCTAAAGAAGGAAACGTGCATTAATCGTTTCTGAAGCAAAATGTGTCTTAAACATACTAGATCTTCATTGTAATAAAGTACTGTGTAAAATGCTTATAGCCTTTCAAGCGCGTCTTCATGGATTTTTTGGCTTTTTAAAAGTTTTTATTTAAAGTAAAGTTGACGCCAAAACGCAGCGTTTAAATTTCCCGCATTTTGAACTCTTCAAAAGAAGGTCATTTTTATATAGTTACCGGAAGCTTGAAAAAACAGGAGGAGTGTTGCAAAATAAAAACAAACAGGTTTACGCAATTGAAGGCTTTTGAAGATGGCAATGATTGATTTTCATATCTTATGTCAGTCATTACTTTATTTTGCAGCATTCGTTGCAGGGTTTGCTATCTCAATACCTGTAGGAGTAAACAGAGTAAGTCGAGTTTTCTTCTATAACTGTTATAGTAACCGGATAGTCATGTTACTTGTTAGTATTGTATCGATTTATTCTGTAATTAGTTGTTGAAATTGAAGTCGTTGAAACGGTACTTGTTGTGTTTTCCAACAAAACTGGAAAGTTAATCATAAATCATTAATTGCATTTTGAATAGTAAGGAGTGGTAGGAAATAAGAAAACATTTCTTCTCATTAAGAGTAGTACCAGAATGGAATAGATTACCAGATACTGTGGTATGCTCACCAATGCTTAATCCGTTAAAAAACAGACTCGATAAAGTAATGAGAAACAAATTTAACAGATAATTATATACTGTCTTACCGAAAATAATTACTGGGTGTCAGACCTTGAGGGGGTTACAAGAGATTTCTGATCTTGCGACCCTAAGCTGGATAAAGTAAAGATACAGTGACTTTAGTTGTTGAAATTTATAGATTTTCATTATTAACAATTTAATTTTTATAAGCTGTGAGATAAATGGTTAAGGAACATTGATAATTTTTTAACACTGGGTGTTTTTCCACCTTAAACAGTTAAATAATAATAAGAAATAGGAATGTCAAGTAGTAACTTTGTGCACTGCATTACATATGATCATTCAATATACAACATTGATCAAATGTTATTGAAAAATCCCTTACTGCTATTGAAATCATGCAAGTAACAATTGTATCTATATAAGAAGTCCAAATACCTTTCTAATTTCACTCGTGCATATTGGTGAGGGTATGAATCGCCTTCAGCCATAGCTCAAGTGAATTTTAACATTCAATTTTAAATCTACGGTTCTATTTAATACTTTTAAAATGTCTTGATATTCTGAAAACTTACTATATAGGTTGTCAATAAATATGTAGGTAAATGCAGTAATCCTAGACCTGTTAAGGAAAGTATTGTACCATTTTTTTTCATTTTTTGGGCATCACTTTTCCTTGCAGCTTTTATTCATCTTTATTCACAGCAAAAGATGACAATTTTAGTATTGAGGTGTCTTTAAATGTACATGTATGATCTGGCAAATTGTATGGATTTCGTTAATTTGTCCTTTCTTATTGTATTTTGCAGATAAATTTCCAGGGACAGTGCATTTTATATGCCGATTTTAAATGGAATAATGCAACATCGTTTGTTATGACTGGGAGTAGTTCAGTCAACTGTAATTTTCCCATATACTTCAGTGTGTTTGGTCTGATATTCTATGGCCTTGGAACAGGGTTATATAACCTGTATGCTGTGATCAGGTCCATGAAGGATCCGGAAATAGGGTTTGTCAAAATTTTAGCTGTAAAATACTTTTTTTGTAGAAGTTAAAAAAACAACAAAGTACATGTACTAATAATGTGTTTTTGATAAATAAGGTAGAAATAAAGACATTTAATTTGCTATATGTTTGGCATTGACAAGTAGGCCTACTGGGCACTAGCTGTTCAAATAGTTTTGCTGATACCCAAATTTAGTTCCACTACCTGTCTTTAACAATAAATAGATAATACACAAGATAATTTGTATTATTCCTTAAAGCCTGTAAATACTGTTTGATGTAATAAATGTATCAAATAACATTACTACAGACTTGTAAACTAATGACATTGCTTCATAGATGTGTGTGAAGGAAATGGAATTTTATTAATATAAATAACTTAATTTTAAGATTATCTGTTTATGATATTAAGAACCTATGAGTAGATATACTGGTAGGTGTCAAAGGTTCCTGTGTGTAGTTGATGCTGGTGTACCAAGATTAAGATTGTTACCTAACAATGCCCTCCTGCTGTGTTAAATTTTGAGTTTGTAAAAAAATTACATCATTGATTTTTTTTAGCTCGACTATTCGAAGAATATGAGAGCTATTGTAGTCGCCCCGGCGTCAGCGTCCGCGTCTGCGTTGGTTAAAGTTTTTTGTAAAGTCAAATATCTCAATTATTACTTGAGATATTCAATTGAAACTTACAATACTTATTTATTATAACAAGGTACATCAGATTGACAAGTTGGATAACTCTGCCTACAATATTGACAGAATTATGCCCCTTTGGAACTTATAAATTTTGGTTAAAGTTTTTTTGTAAAGTCAAATATCTCAATGATTGCTTGAGATATTCAATTGAAATTTAAAATACTTTTTTATAGTAACAAGGTACATCAGTTTGCAAAATTGCATAACTCTGCCTAAAATATTTGCAGAATTATTTGCCCCTTTGAAACTTAGAAATTTTGGTTAAAGATATTGTCTTCAAAGATATTTACTTGAAACTTTACACATGCACTTAGGGTCAGAATTGGAGGGTCATGATTATATGTCACTGACCAAGTTCCATAACTCTATCTTGCATTAAGGCTGATTCATATCCCCTTTTCTACTTAGTTTCTTGGTTAATGTTTACATGCAAGTTTTACATGTCTCAATAACTATTAAAGATATTTATTTAAAACTTCACATATGCATTATAATTGTAGGTCACTGACAAAGATCCATAATTCTATCTTGCATTTAGGCTAATTTTTCTCCCCTTTTTCAACTTAGAAATTCATGGTAAAGTTTTGCTTGTAAGCTGTTATCTCAATAACTACTGAAGGGTTTGTGCCTTTTTTGGGACAATTTTATGCATTCATAATAATAAAGCAGTGATTTACTTGATAAAACATCTTAATAACAAGCCTTTGTGCCTTTTCTGTCAAATTTATTTATTCATAGGTAATTAGTATTATTATACTCAATAAAACACCCTTGTGACATTACTGTATAATTAGACTCTCTCTTAGGCCTATAACATGAATTTATAAAAAAAAATTAGCCCTTTTGTGAACTTAAAAATTTAACATTATCAAGGCTCTTTTACTATCAAGCACTTAGAATAGTCGAGCGTACTGTCCTATCGACAGCTCTTGTTTTTCATTTAATTAGTAAGAATGTAAATGACAAGATATGAAATGTCTTTCTTCTTGTCAGTTGTGTCAAAAATTCACTGCAGTCAAGAATACATACATACTGTACACTAATTTTCAAGGAGCAAAAATTCAATAATCCATTTAGGTCTTACTCCTTATATCAATTTTAAAGTAGAATATTATTATTTATTACATATTAAAACAGATCTCAGATGTGGGTGATGCCATTTATCCTGGTCAACACTCTGCTTGCTTTCACGACTATGATAGTAGCATGTGTTCTTTCTGTTGGATTTTTGCAGTTTTGTGAAGGCCTTACAAAGAAAACTGTTCGAAGGTATGTATTTTTTTTATATATGAAGTATTTTGAAACTATGACCAAAAGTGTGGAGTATCTTGTATTTTAAAATGTTTATAGTTTATCTTCTACTTCTACCGAAGTATTCAGTAGACCTGACCATTTTCCACTTTCAAATATGGTTTTAAAGACCTTTTCATATTACCCTATCAGATAGAACTTTTTTGGACCAGCTCTTATTCCACCATTAAGTACTAACAATAGTCAAGCACACTGTTTTGCAGACAGCTCTTATTGTAAAATGTTATAAACTAGTTATAATCCTGGTATTATTGCATTTGCAGTTGTTTTTCACAAGAGAATAAGATGTGGCATAATAAAGCTAAGGATAAGATGTTTGATTCCGGACCATACTACAAACTTATCACTGTGGCTCAGGTATATCTTATTTTGTTATTTGTATCTCAATATGTACTGTAGTTATTTTTGTATGTTTCCTAATTTAAAAAAATATTTTTTCAACCTTCTAATTAACCTAGATTTTGTCATCTATAGGATCTTCAGAGATCAGCGAATCATTTTGAGGGGAGTTTTGTTATTTTACATGTTTTGTTATTTTACATGATTTGACACTAGCAGCCTTATGACTGAAAAATTTCCTTTGAAAATATAGGTGTGTTTGTAACATAGTTCTGTTGTTTAAACTAAAGGATGTTTCTCTTATTATCATATAGGTTGCGGCATGGACATGTGTTCTGGTGTTTATTCTACAGATTGTACTCAGTGTTCTGAGATTCATACGTAACCGTCGACGAAGATCGGCCCAGATGTTCAACGAGGCTCAGAAGGATCATACCAGTTCAGATACAAGCAGAATTGCTGAATTAGAACCAACAGCTTAACATGGCTGTCTGAATCTGTCGATCAACAAAACTCTAGATCTTACGTAGCGTTATTTTACAAACTTAATTTTATACATAATCAGAGATATAAAACAACTTATTGTAACACGACCCACATTTTTCCCTATTGAACATAGAAGAACAGAAAGTGTGTGTTACTATGCTATAAAATCACTGTTTGACGTTCAAGACTATATTTAGACATGTGACGTAATCATTGTACATGTGACGTAACCACTATAAAATCCGATGCGCTGACAATAAGTACGGAAACAAATCAGGCGCAATTTTGCGATTATCAGGTACGGCAGTAATTATTTGTTGATGTCGTGTTACAATCGAAATAATATATCCAAATCGGTGATTTTATCGCTGGATAACATCACTATTTATCGTTCGGATGCGCATCATTATATCACTCGGGCTACGCCCTTGTCATATAATTCCTCACATCCCCAAACAGTGATGTTATTGAGCGATAAAAATCACGGTTTGGGATATATTATTTCTTAAACAATGGCCTCAATATACTGACAGTGTAATGCGGTATGCCCTTACCATATGACTTTAATATGTTAACAGTTATGTTGATAAGAAAACAAGCTAAATTACATATAGTAAATAATACAAAGATACAATTAACAGTCACATTGTGATGGCACACTGTTACATTTGTCTGGAACTTGTTTCCAATCAGTTGTTTCACTCAGGTGTTACACTTGTATTTTATATCTATTGTGTTCACACTCTGCACAGAAAAGATAGAAAATATTGTTTCATTATGAAACTAAAAGTAAAAAATCTTTTTTTGCTGTAGAAAAAATGTTTTTGCTATCGCATAAATTAAAAAAAATCTATTAAGTAACAAATTTATATTTACCGGTAATAATTTTTTGATACAAAAAAAGACAGCTGAAGTTTGTTATATATGATAAAACAAATTATTTTTGATATCTCATGAAGACTATATTTTATGTCTATAAATATTTTTTTATTCACAGCACACTACATTTCAGCCCTCCTTATTCACATTTATTAATTATCTTTCATATCACTTCACTAAATCAGTGATATTGTAAATTTTTTTTTAATCATTATCTTACTGTTATACGAAACTGATTAGCATTTACCACCAGTAAAGAGCCTGAAATTTATTGATCTATGACATGTATTTGTCTCTAGTGGTTTTATCTAAACTCGGTGCTTGTGTACTTTTGGCATGTGATCTTGTGCCAGCAAAATAAAATTCACTTGTATAATAGCCATATACATGTGAAAGTTGCGAAACTGTAGGTCAAGATACTCATAGAATGACTGTATATATGTTCATTTTACAAAATTTAGTTTTACACTTTATATTTTCTATTTATATAATGAGATGTGGACCAAAGTGATACTGTATATATGTTCATGTTACAAAATGAAGTGTTACACTTTATATTTAAATAATCACAGAGGTGAATCTGTATGATACTCGTATTTTTGTAAATATCAAAATAAACAAAGTTTTCCCTTTAATCAAATAGGGAGTCAATGCATCTTTATATAACATTCATTTGTTTTGCTGATATACATCTTATATTTTTTTTGGACAGGTTATATGACCCTCTTAAACATTCATTTGTTTTGATGATTTACATCCGTATATTTTGACAGGTTATATGACCCTCTTTAAATTGTTGTTTGCATATATAACTGGAGCTGCTAGGTGATGTTACATACAGCTAGTTATATTTGGCCATATAACCTGTCAAGAATTTTTAGAACAAACTTATAATACAGAAGAATCACTTTATTTTAGGAAAAATACTTACGTAAATTGACATCAGCCGGATTATATAAATGTCACAAGCAACTTGCATGCAGTATTATAAATTGTTATATAAAACTGTGTTAAAGTTTAGTATTCCTCTTTTTTTATAACAGACACCTTCTAATCTTATATTTGTAAAAAAATGAACAAATTTTCAATAACAAAAACATGTAAATAAGATATGGCTTTTATTTAATTTTCTGTGAGTTCTTTATTTAAGAGATATTTGGCTGGTTGTGCCCTTGTTTTTTAATGTTTTAAGTATTGCTTGAAGTTATAACTCGGCCAGTTAGTAATTGGATAATTTACATTTCCAATGTGATATGTTGATTTTCTGCCAAGACAAAAGTTGAAATAAAAAAGAAATGTTATCATATGTGCATAGAAAAATGTATGAATAACATCTTTGTTTTATTCTTTAGTTTGGTATCATTATATGCTATAAAATATTTATTTATTTTATTACAGATATTTTACCTCAATTCATCAGTTTTCTATCTAATATATTTTTATAATGATTTAACTTAAGCATAGAATCAAAATATTCTCGTATTATATAAATTATGAAAAGATACACATGTATATAATAACCAGATATTGGTCATTCTATGTCAGTTTTGTTTGCCATGTATTTCAAAGGAGATGTTTTTTTTCTTTTTCTTTTAAAATTGTTTATTTTGTGTTTATCTTTTTTCTGTAAAAGTTCAGGTAAATTTCAAGTACATATACAGAATAGAACAAATTTTAAAAGCCTGTATGTTGTATCTAAGTATGTAACAACACTTAAGTGAAATTTTATATATGTATATTATTACTCTTCTAAAACAATTTTCAAACATTCAAGAATATGTTAAATATGTACTTGCAAATGTTAAATCGCATTATAAGTTATAATTGAAATATATGCATTCATTTCTTATTGAAAAAATTGGCTTAGACTTGATAGAAAATAAATTTCTAATTACCTCCCATTATTTACATGAAATGTAAATTCGGTGATATCTTTACAAATAATGCCTCTCGGAACTTACAATATTGATAAATCTTCATTTGAGCATCATATTTATATTATATCATATATAAAACCATATTAAAAAAATTAAGTTACAGGATCTTTAATGAAAGTGCTTTGAATGTGAAACTTTGTTTTATAGGGAAAAACATTTGAGCCGCGTCACGACAAAACCAACATAATGTGTTTGCGACCAGCATGGATCCAGACCAGCCTGTACATCCACGCAGTCTGTTCAGGATCCATGCTGTTCGCTATCAGTTTCTCTACTTGTAATAGGGTTTGTAAGCGATCAGCATTGATCCTGATCAGACTGCATGGATGCGCAGGCTAGTCTGGATCCATGCTGGTCGCAAACGCATTATGTTGGTTTTGTCGTGAGGCGGCTCATTTATGTTTGTTAGGTTATTTAGTTTTATTCAACTCTATGAATACTCATCATTATATTTTACAGAGTTTTATATCTTTAACATAATGTGACATGTCGTAGACAAGTGCTTGTCTTTATTAATCAGAAATCAGATTTATGACATTTCGTTCAATTTATATGTTTATAAAAGTTGTTTTTTGTTTTTCTTTTACTTTCTGCAAGATTTCATCTTAAATATCTATCATAAAAGCGTATTTCATATGATGGAATTGTGGTAACAGGATTATATTTTGAGGAATATGTATGTACCAGAAATTCAGGTTTTGTTTGTTTGTGCATGCAACATAAAATCATGTATTTTGTTAGATATCAAGTTATCATTTAACTCATACATAATTGAGCTGCGTCACGACAAAACCAACATAATGCGTTTGCGACCAGCATGGATCCAGACCAGCCTGCGCCTCCACGCAGTCTGATCAGGATCCATGCTGTTCGCTTACCAACCCTAATACAAGTAGAGAAACTGATAAACTGATTGCCGGTCGCAAACACATGTTGGTTTTGTCGTGACACGGCTCATATATTTTTTTAACCAAAGTTATAGCCATATAATTTTGATAGATAAATGAGATATAAGATATAAGAAAACAAGAGTTGTTTTACAGGAAACACAATTGCTAAAACAATTCTTAAATTTTGCACAATGACCTGCCATACTAGTGGCTTTTTGTTTTAAGGATATATATTTATATTGATATGTATTTAAATATATGGATATAAATTTATTTTACATCTTATAGAATATAACCAATTAACTTTCAGCATTTTAACCAGGGGATATTCCAAATAGGAGTCATTGTTGGATCCAATCTAATTAGTTTAGCCACGTTTCCATTTCCAGAGTCCTAATAGTCCATATCAAATGCAAACTGTACCCAGTATAGCCTTGTTTTCTTTTTTAGTGTCCAATACACCTTTTTCAAATGCATGTTGTACTCTATCTTGCCTCATTTTTAGTATACAAAATTTCAATTCAATTTCTTATTGTATTCAAAGTAACCCAAGTTTTGTTAAAATGTCAAAAAGTGGTTATGTTGAGTAAAGAGGTCATTATACATTGTTGAAAACAATACTAATTCTATTGGACATGTACATAGCTGCAAAACCTTTAGGCCAGATTAGACTTCGCTAGCACCTTGTCTGGTACAGGTTTCACAACTGTGTACTCACCAAATAAAATTTGTCAAATAGAATTCAGTATTGTTCTCAACAATGAATAAAAACCTCATAATATTGATATCTATTTACATTTATATTTATAAGTATCAGATTAGTTAATGCACACTTAAGCGTTGCTGAAGTTGCTAAAATAAGTTTTAATAATTATTTGTGACCACCTTTGCATTTTTATAAACGGTGCTATGTTCTTGTTTTTCTTATTTTTCAAGTATATTTATGCACAATTATGTAATATTTTAACAATTTGATATACGTGTACTTAAATTCTAATCAGTATCTAACAGTCTTAATTGTATTTGTTACATACCAGTGGTATATATAGGGCTATTATTATGTAAAGTCACCATATTTACCTCCCTTGATTGAAAATTTAATCATATAGTAATATTTTTATTATATATTTAAGCTATAGAAATATATATATTTACATTGATAATCATTCCCATGATGTATTCCATGCATATTGTATATTATGTACAGAATAAAGATTTTAATGTAAAATCTCCAACAGTGAAAGTGATTTGAGACACACGATACTTGCAATAGCATCTATAATTTGTAAATTTAACTTGTTAATCTGTCATTACGTTTTGTTAGATTCTTCAATTTTTTAAGATTTTATTTCTGACCGCTGCCATTAAGTTTATTAGCTCCTACAGTTTAAAGATTTTATTTCTGCTGTTTTAGTTAGCTTGTATAATTTGAAAATTTTATTTCTGACTTTTGCCCTTACATTTTGTTATTTAAACTTGTATAATTTCTGAAAATTTTGTTTCTGACCTCTGCCATTACATTTTGTTAGCTTGTATAATTTGAAAATTTTGTTTCTGACCTCTGCCATTACAGTTTGGTAGCTTTTTAATTATTTTTTTCTTAAAAAGTTCCAAATCAAGATTTTGCATGAATATTCCGCTTGAATAGAAATAGAAACTTATTATTTTTTTATATATATCTTTTTTCTTTAATTGAAAAGTAAACACATTTAAGTCCTAGTCAGTGTTATTATGTTATTTTATCATATACCTGCTGTTGCAACTGCGTACAAACAGTATTGCAGGTTCTGTATATTTTGATGTGATATCATTAATTTATGTTATACAAACACAGGTAAAGGCGCTAAATGTTTGCTTTGCACTGTGATCGCATCAATGAAGAATTTAAACTTTGAAAAGTTCTTATTTGGAATATGTGATGAATAGAATATTACATTTGTGTAACTTCATTACAGAATTTATTGCACTTGTTGACTAAAATTATATTACGCTGCCAAGAGGAATCATGATTTATTTTTTTCCAACTCATTGAATAAATTCAGTATTGAACCTACTTCACTCATACAATATCCTCTACTTACTGTATTGGGTAACATTTTAAAATGTTATGTATTTAGTGATATTTAATTAAAGCTAACTATTGAGACTACAGATAATATCTTTTATATGTTTTAACACATAACCTTGTAGAACCTACAGTGATTAGCCATTGCCTCTAGTATAGAGCAAAGGCTAGCCCGCACATCCATGCTGTCTGAACACTCTTTACGGTTGCCTTGGCAACTGTTATTTTATGTTCAGATATCCGCTTAGATTATTTTAAATAAAACATCCTAAAATGACAAGGACTGTCAACAGTTTCTGTGCTTTATTAAAAGCTATGTTTTGTGATTGTATCAAATTTTTAAGGTAAATTTGTATTATACAAGTGACTTTGTTAACCCTATCTGTCAGTTTTAATAATATCTGTCTTATGTTGCAGATCAGACGGGAATATCTGTCCTGAGGGGACCCGCCCATAGGGCAGTAACAAAGCAAGCCTCAATGGGCGGGTCCCCTTTATTCCAGATATTCCAATCCGAAGCACAACATAAATATGACAGATATTATTCCTTTCCTAAGTTTTTGTTCTTAAGCACAGTACCTAGCATTGTTAAAGAGTTTTCATTTGTCACTAGACTAAAAATAGAATCTTGACTGAATTATCAAGGTTGGTATAGTTTATATTGTTATGTTGCCTATTTTTGTTATTGTTTTCAATTGTTACCTGTAAACTTTCACAAATAAAGGATATATTTTGAAATGTGGTGTTGATTTAATTAAAAAAAATCCAGTTTCTTATTGTTATGCCCCCTTCAAAGAAGTGGGGGTATATTGCTTTGCATTTGTTGGTCTGTCCATCCGTCAGTCAGTCAGTCTGTAGACCAAATGGTTTCCGATCAATAACTAAAAAACATGTAGGCCTAGGAACTTGAGACTTGGTATGGAGATTGTTCATGACCAGAAGATGACTAATTATGTTTTTGTGGCCTTTAGGTCAAGGTCAAATTGACATTAAATGTTAAAATGGTTTCCAATTAATAACTCAAAAACTCATGGGACTGAAGCTTTCAAACTTCACAGATGCATTTGCCTTGGCTTATAGATGACCCCTTTTGAGTTTGAGGTCAAGGGGTCAAAGGTCACATTTACCTTGTCAGTAAAAACAGTTTCCGATCCTTGACTTGACTTGGCCCTCAAACTGCAGAGGTGCATTGGTCTTGGCCAGTATATGACCCCTTTACATTTTGGTGTCAAGGTGAAATTGACCAATAGGTTAAAACGGTTTTTGATAAAAAAAACTTGACAACTTATATGGGCTGTTGGCCCTCAAACTGCATAGGTGCATTGGTCTTGGGTAGATGACCCCTATTGATATTAGGGTCAAAAGTCAAAGTCACATTGACCTTGTAAGTAAAATGGTTTCCGATCAATAACTTGACACCGATGGGCTGTTGGCCTCAAACTTTGTATGTGCATTGGTTTTGGAAAGTAGTCGACCCATATTAAATTTCGGAAAAAAAATGCTTTTGATATACACATTTCAAGGTCTAATGTTATATAACAAATTGAATGACTTGAGGCCTACATCATTCAGAAGTAGATCTATGGAATAATTATACCCCCCCCCCCCCCCCCAAAAAAAAAAAAGTTGTATGGGTGGATGGGTGGTATACTGGAATCCGCCTGTCCGTCCGAACTACCGAATAGGGATAGGGGGCCATCTAACTGTAAACAGAACAATAGAGTTCATTCCATAACAATAGAGCAAGAGGCCATTGTCCCTCTATTAAACAAAAGAAATGGCCCTTTTTTCCATTTTGGCGGTTTTTCCTTGTCCGCCCAATAACTTAAGATTCCTTTGATCCACATCTTCATATTTGGTATTTAGATTTGTCATGATTAGTAGATATCCTGAAATGACTTTGAGGACACCAGGTCAAAGGTAAAGGTCACAGGGGCATTGACTAAAAAGAGCTTGTCTGCCAAATAACTTAAGATTCCTTTGACCCACAGTCTTCATATTTGGTATTTAGATAGGTCATGATTAGTAGATGACCCCTATTGATTTTAAGGTCACAGGTCAAGGTCAGAGGGGCCTAGCCTAAAACAAGCTTGTCTGCCCTCCTTTGACCCACAGTCTTCATATTTTGCATGGAGGTTGGTCATGATTATAAGATGATCTCTATGGACCTTTCCGGTTTTTCGTAGCAGAACATTTAGCAACACCTTTTCCATTCATTGCTAGGTCAACTGCTCATAAACGGTATCACAAACATAAGCACGTGCTCTTTTGTGCAAACCAGGTCAACCAGTGACTATGTATTATCTCAGTGTAGCGATTGGATAACAAGTTAGCCAATTTACATAAAACTGTAAACACCGGAAAGGTCCATTGATTTTGAGGTAACTAGGTCAAAGGCTAAGGTCACAGGGGCCGTGACTAAAAAAGTTGTCCGCCCAATAACTTTAGATTCTTTTGACCCACAGTCTTCATATTTGGGACGTAGGTCAGTCATAACAATTAGATGACCCCTATCGCTATTGAGGTCAAAGGTCAAGGTCACACGGTCATAACTTAGCAATGCACTGGCTTACTACCCTCAGATTTTGCAGGGAGGTTCTAGAGGCTCTAAATGACCACTATTGATTCTGACTAAGTGGTATGCGGGGGTATTCACGCCGTGACAGTGGCTGTTCTAGTTTACATTACATCTAATGTAGATTAGATCTTCGTTTCTATATGTTTTGGCAACAGTTCCAAATTTCATCCCTAATTCCTCGCACAAACACCAACGAAATAACTGTATATTATGAAAGCGCGGAAAAAGAGACACATATAGAAGGTGACGTCATACGTTCAACGGCTACGAGGACGCTGTGCAAACTAATGTAATTGAAGTCAGTTAAGATACTACCTCACGCGAGAAGCAGCGACTGCGTTTAGATTTTTACTATAACAGTTTGAGTTTGATACTTACGGAATTTTGCATAAACGCAGTCGCTGCATCTCGGTGAATTATAGTATATAAACTTAAACAGCAAAATACATACACATATATATAGAGGATATTCAAGTTTTTCTGTAAATACATGATTTATTTTCACCGAGTGGTGTGAAAATAAATATTTCATGAGTGGCGGTAGCCACAAGTGAAATATGTTAATTTTCATGCCACAAGATGAAAATAAATCATGTGATTACAGAAAAAACTTGAATTTTCTGTTTATTATATACATTTTCCTTTTTTTGACATCATAATTTGAAAGACTTTCCCTTAAATGTTGTGTACTGGCAGAATTTAAAAGAAAGTAGTCCGTCTAGACACTAGTGAAAATACGGAAAATATGTTTCACCACAATGAAAAATAAAGTTTTCCAGTGAAAATACGGAAAATAAAAATAGCCATTTTATTTTATCAATATTTCTCAATATTTCATCTATAAGTATATGATTAACAGTACGATTTAGATTGCAAAGATCAGAAAATACCACAGAGCTTGCAGCCCTTTGATTTTTTATTTCATTCGATAGAGCGGAAGTCAGTGCGCGAGAATGCGCTTTGCCATATCTCTTACGTTTTAAACTTGGTTGCTATGAAGGGACACTTACAGTGTACATGGCTCTAATAACTAAAATATCAGTCAAACACAGTAAAACAATATACATGTAAACTACACATACACATAGTTGTTTTCCATATTAATATTTTGCATTTTCAACTGATAGTCAAACAAATATCTCAATATTATTCTTAGGCCGATTTAATGTATTGTTTTCCATAGCATATAGATAGAAAGCAAATTATACAAGGGTTATGAAAAAAATAAATACGAGGGTTGATCCAGAAATAACCGGACTAGGCGCATAACTTAGAAACTGACAAAGAGAAAATCCTGAAAAAAATATCTGACATTAATTTCAATGTTTAATGCATGACTCCTGAAAATTTCAATGCATTAAGGCAATAAACAACACTAATATACATAAAAACACACTATATGTTACGCGTGTGCGGGGGCAGTCATCCAACAAACGCTCACGACGTTGACGTCACCCAAAGGTTATTCTGACAGGGCTCCATTTTTCTAGGTTCCACACATTTCTGATCTGGCGCTGACTTTAGACATATTTAATTGTTCCGTGATCACTCGCTGTACAGTTCCGTAATTATATCCAGTAACATCGCAAACATCTACTATGGTTATGACTATGGAATGACGTCTTTGATTGTTTCAACAAACGTCTAAGACCTTCTCTTGAATCATCTTCTAGATATTGCCTACCTTCACCGAATCGCCGATGCCATTCAGAAACTTGTGTTCTTTATACTATCTATCCTGCAGATGACTCATTTCATAAGTTTTTGTAGGTGGATAACCAAGTTTGCAACAAAATTTAATAATTTTGCGCTGTTCTTGATACTGATGTGATGCCATTTTCAAGACACTAGCGGAGATGATGTCCGGTTTGTTGTTTGATAACGGAAAACGTTATGACATTTAATTACATGCTTTCCGGTGGTTTATAGAAATATATCAGTGATATAAAACTGGTAATTTCACTGTTTGAAACAGTGAAATTACCACTTTGATAATTTCACTGTTTTGAATTTAAGCCCCTTTCGTTGTTTCAGTGAAATACCAGCGTGCACAGAACTGGGTACCAACTTCATGACGTGACGTCGTAAATGACGTCAAGTTGTATTATTATTTGGCGCGCTTTTCATTGAGTATTAGGTTTAATGTATTTTTAAAACGTTTCTTTGCATATAATAAAAAGAAAATTTGTTTAGTTTAGTGTAAGATCGAAATATATTTCACCTTGTGAACACCAAAAGTTCATATTTCACTCGTGGCTGCGCCATTCGTGAAATATACCTTTTGGTGCTCACTCGGTGAAATATATAGAGGATATTGAATGAGTGTAGGTTTAATACTAAATTTATTGAACGAGTTGAATAAAATCATATTATGCGAGCCTCTGGCGAGCATAATATTGTTTTATTCAACGAGTTCAATAAATATAGTATTGAATCTACACGAATATAATATTCTATTTATCACATAAATATGAAATAAGAACGGTAAACTGTTAACAAGAGTCATTTTACTTTGACGCGCCTATAGTGTAACGCTAACATTAGCGCGCTTTAACGCTATGTTTATAGTGCAAATGACGTGACGTCAAAGTGTTATTACACTAGTGTAATATCGCCTAGTGTAATATCGTTTTTATTAAATGGCTTTATTACACTCCTGCGCCGCGGTTAATGTGATAAATTCCGATCTTACACCGAACTAAACAAATATCCTCTATGAAACTTTGATAAAAAGACGCCAATGACGTCATGTCAAACTGACGTTAATTGGCTCCAAAATTGGCTCCAAAAAGCCCGAAAAATATTCAAAATAAGCTATAAAATAGCAATTTGTGAATGAAAAATGACTTCCCCCGCTCCTGAGCTAGTGTGTTTCCATGACTACGCATAAATCAGCGGAATACGTCTGAAGAATAATATTTTAATTTCCAACAGAATCAGTTAAATCTGAATTATGTTTGGAAAAATCGCAAAGAATAAATATTTTAGAGAGTAAGTCCGGTTATTTCTGGATCACCCCTCGTAAATAACTAAATACAAAGTCCCTTAAAAGGGGAATAATTTGGTGGAATTTACAGGGAAGTTATCATTCGTGGCTAGGGAATTTGTAAGTGGATGACGTAGTATCCTAGTGGGCTAGCTAGATTTTTTAAGAATTATGATATTTGAATCGACAATTAGAGGGTCTATAGTTTGGCAGAGCTATAATCACCCGCACTGTAGATCTGCGTGGTGATATCCATGGATTTAGATTTTTAAACTATACTGTAATGTTTACTGGCTAGACTATTAATAGTGCTGCAAATTTGTTAAGCTTAGGAACACCTAACTGGTCCCCGATCATAAACAGGGGGTTTCATATACCAAAATGTTCGGTTGAGTCCCTAGATTACGAAATTGAATTTCATTTTCCCCGAAAGTGCTGGCGGACTATGAAATAAAGATGGCGTCCAAGATGGCCACCAAAAATATGAAAATTATAATTTACTTAATATTACTTGAATTTTGGCAGTTAAAACTTAGCAATAAGTTCTTTCTTTTCATTTTTGTATTAATTGTGTTCCTTAAATGCAGTGTTAATATGTATTTTAAGGTTATTATATTTTTTGATGATAAA
This sequence comes from Ruditapes philippinarum, assembly GCF_026571515.1. Classification (NCBI taxonomy): domain Eukaryota; kingdom Metazoa; phylum Mollusca; class Bivalvia; order Venerida; family Veneridae; genus Ruditapes; species Ruditapes philippinarum. The sequence continues at coordinate 15,785 of NW_026862760.1, read as the reverse complement.
AACAAAAAATAATTACGAAAAATATACGGAAAAAAATGTGATTTTAAAAATACTTGATACAATTTCTTATTTTTTCTCTCTTTTTAATAAAAAATTAATTATAATGACTGATTTTAAAGAAAACAACATGTTTAACTCGACTTTTAAAAAAATATAATAAAAAATAGATAAAATAAAAAAAACAAATTAATTAAAAGAATAGAGGTATTTTTACAGTCATGTCGGTGTTGACGTTTCCGTCAGCAAACTTTAACTGTGATCATTCCTTTTAATCTTCTTTATGTTTTGTCTTCATACTTGGCCACAACAACCTTGGGGCAAGATCTTTAAGTAGACAAGACTAAATTTGACCTTTATTCATAAATGACATTGACCCCCAAGGTCAAATGTCTAAATTTTGCTTATTTTTTCCTGATTTTTGCTATTAGAAAACTTTGTTATTTTCTAATGGATTGTCTTCAAACTTGAACATAATAATATTTTTAGGATAGACCTTCGAGTAAACCAGATAGACCTTGATCTTCACTCATTAAAAAACATTGACCTTGAAGGTCTAATTATAGAACATTTATTTTTATCTATTTATTTTTTTCTGTGTGTGTGTGTGGGGGGGGGGGGCTGTAACTGGCTATAACTTTGTTAATGATAAATGGATTCACTTCATATGATAACACAACATTCTTTAGGATATGGCTTTCATGTATAAATTTAAATTGACCTTGGCTTTTTATGACATTGACCTTGAAGGTAAAATAATTGAATTTCCACTGATATTTGCTACAATTGGCTGTATCATGGTAATTAATTTATGGATTATCTTCACACATTGACAAAACAACACTTTGGACAAGACACACTATCCCCTAAAAAAATGTAATTAAATGAAATAAAAGGTGGAACTGACTTTAAACTTGAACTTTAAATAATCTTGACTGTGAAAGTAAAATTTTTAAATTGTCATAATGTTGTTATTTATGTACGGATTTCATTTATACACAACTTGTTACCAATATATATAATTAAGAGTTGGCATTGACCTTAAGTTGAACATGACTGTTAATGTCAAATTAATGAAATTCTCTTGTTTCATTTTTGTTTTTTTAACTGGCTATAACTTTGTTATTTATAAATTGATAACCTTTATTTCCAGACATTTTAGGTCAGAACCTTTATGTATATTAAATTAACTTTTACTTTAACTCACGAATGACCTTGAACTTGAATAAAATTTATTGAATATTAACAGATTATCAAATAATTGGCTGTAACTTGGTAATTAATCAATGGATTATTTCATACTTGGACAAAACAACCTTTTGGACAAGACCTTCTAAAAGGTTGAACTTACTTTAACCTTTAAATGACCTTAAACATCATGGTCAAAGTATTCAATTTTGGCGGTGGCTCTTGTTAAATTCAAAATCTAACATTAAAAATTTTCATTTAATTACATTTTTGGGATAGTGTGTATTTTTAAGTGGGGTATGGGGAATGATTAATTTATTTAAATTTCAAAATACTGCAAGTATCCTAATATAACCTTTTTTGACAACTTAAAAGACTTACATCTATTTATCTTAAATTTCAGAGTCATTGCTGTATAGACAATGCACTAATTGTGAAATATGAGAATATAAATAAAATTTCAATTTTAAAATGCTTAAAATTTAAACAGCAAATCTGTTTACACATTCTCTATTTCTTTTCCCTTCTTCATGAACTTTAACACATATCTTTCTAACATATAAAGTAAGTAAATTTTAGAACCAATATTTAGTTTGTTTGTTTAGTTGGGTTTTACGTCACAGGTTGTATGGCGATGTCCAACTTTACTGTAAGATGAAGACCTCAGGTGCCCTTCCGTGCATTATTTCAGACACGAACGGGCACCTGAGTAGAACCACCCACGCTGCGTAAGCTAGCTGGATAGCTTCCTCACATGAAAGAATCCAAAGTCCCTGTCGGGATTTGAACCCATAGCGGTTTGGAACAAAAATTTTGAAGGCCACGACCACTCGGCCATGGACGCCCCACCCGAATATTAAGATTTTAGCTTTTCTTTTCATATGTTATACACATAATTGTCTATCAATATTTTTTACTGAATGAGTGGGATAGAAAATACTATATTTTACGATGTTGTAAATTTATAAGTTTCGAAAATGCAATAAAATCAAAATTTTAATATGTTGAAATGATTAATAACTGTAATAAAATAGTAAAGGATTAATTGACATTAATTTCCATGAAAAGTTTATTATTGAGGTTAACTATTTAAAATATGATAGAATATATTATATCTATGGAAGAAAGACCTGTTTGCTGTTCAGATCGGAATATCTGTCTCTCTAAAACCGCCCATGAGCTACCCAGCAACTCTGTGGACTTTGTTAGGTAACCTTAGGACGGATATTACAGTCCGAACTGCTGCATGTTACAGATATTATTATTCTGAAATGCACTTGCTGTGCTTACTTTTATATAACAATTGTTGGTCATTGTCGCAATATGAAAAATATACTATTAATTTTAAAAATAGATTTCGCTCTTTGAGCACAATGATTACTTATAGCAGACATGCATAAAGGGATGCAATTTTTTGTGGATTAAATTAAATTAATATCCATAGAGTTAAATCTTAAAGGCCCATTATGCCTCAGAAATGATTTCATTTTTATTTCTCAAAAAGCTTTTTTCATGTTGGTTTTCTTTTATAGTATCCAAATAATTACTCATTGGCTAATTACCAGAACTATCTTTTTCATCTGTTTCTTTTTGGCAATAAGTACAGTTATAGTATTTTGTATAGAAGTCAAAATACTACTTTGTTTACATTTTGCTACTTTTATGACAAATTATTTTACATTTAGTGCTACTTTCGTAAGATAACAAGTACCAAACATTCTCTAAAACCATTATTCCAACATTATAAAATTTATGTTTGCCCTTTCTAAAGAAGTAAAAAGATATTTGTTTCTGAGGCCTTTAATTAATGAGTAATGAAGGAAACTATTGGTTACTGTATTTACCAGTTCGACTTTATTGAAAAGTTTCTAGTGATGCTTTGTTTTTTTGTTAATCTATTTTCCTAAAGTTTGCTTTATGTGAAATTATTTTACATCTACGTTTCTAAAATGTCTTCAGATCAGTTTTGTTCAACATGCAGGCTATAATTTATCTATTACTCCCCTGCCGCTTAGGGAAAGGGTTTGTTTGCAGGAATCTGTTTGCATAATATTCATGTCCGCTCTACTACGTTCAAGCTGCTAATAAGTATTAAAAAGAGGGCCATTATGGTCCTGTACTTGAGAAATATTACTGGAAAAGGTCACAATTCTGCGAATCAAAAGTCAGTAATAAGGCCACATTAGGCTGTCATTTTTTAAGAGTTCAAACATTTGTATTATGACCACTTAGCAATAATACATGCCAAATATCAAAGCCTTGGGCATTGTAATTTTACATAAAAAGCTTAAAATATGTTTTACATGTACTATGTAACTCTGCTAAAACTTAATGACTTTATTAAGAGTGGACTTTTGACTCCAAGTGCATGCCTGATGTTTCTTTGAAAAGGACTCTACAAAAATAATATAAACCATGGCTGTGAGGTCAAAATTATCCCTACCCTGGGGTCACTTAGTTTATATTGACTTGGATATAGGAAAATACATTTAAGTCTTAGTTATGAAATTATGAAACTACAATGCTACAGGCTTAGATAGATATTCATCATTGGGCATTCTACAAATATTCTTTTTTAAATCAGCTGGGGTAAAAAAATGACAAACCCAATGTAACCTCATTACTGACTTTAAATCAACACTGAAAATTTAAAATTTGGACCTTTTCTGCTGGCAGAATATATCAGGTGAGGGAGTCAGGACCATCAGGCCCTCTTGTTTTCCTATTTTTACATGGAAAATACTTATTTCATACAAGTGACAATATAACTGCATTTTGAAACATATTTGATAAAATGATGCAATGAAATTTCAAACATTAATTTCTTTAAATTTTGTTTATCCTCAAATATTGCAAATTCCCAACAGTATTAAATACATTTGCTATGTACCCCCATCCACTCAGTTACATACTTAAATGACAATTAAAGTAGAACACGTTTTGGAAAGAAAAACAAATTCTCAATGTTTTATTTACTGATAAAATATGCCAGAAAGAATTCATATATATAAAATATTTTGAGGGAAAAGAAAGAAAGTGCAAAAATTGACTGTTAAAAAATAAAGTCACAGGTTTTAAATTGAAAAAAAAACATGTATTTTCCTCATATTTCACAACTAGGGCATTGTCTATTGAGCAATAACTCTGAAATATGTAATAAGGAGTAGATTCAAGTCTTTTAGACAGTCAATATAAAGTAATCTGAAGTATTTTTAAATTTTAATAAAATTACCATTTTACCCCACCCACTTAAAAACACATAATCTTAAAAATTATACTAAAATGATAACTTTCATTGGCACATTTTGTTTGTAAAAAATATGTTTCCTGTAAATCAGTCATAAGGAAACAAATCATTATTGAATTGCAAGAAAAAAAATAGAAAATGTAAAGCACATATTTAAAAAAACAGCAATTTTTAGAAATATTTAGCCTTAATTATCGGTTTTTATCATAAAAATTCTACTAACATTATTAATAGATACTAAAACTAAATTTAATAAATATGTTTAATATCAAAATGTTTAAAAAACAACTTTTTTTAAAAGTTAATGCTTGCAAATTTAAGTTATAAATAATAAATGATAATTTTCATATTTTTGGCGGCCATCTTTGACGCCATCTTGGATTTCTTAGTCCGCCAGCACTTATGGCAAAAATGAAATCCTATTTCGTACTCTAGGGACCCAACCGAACATTTTGGTATATGAAACCCCCTGTTTATGATCTGGGACCAGTTACTCCCCTAAATAAGCGAGGTATTTGAGTCTATTTGCAGCACTATAAAGTGACGTCAGATATGATGTCAGTAAACCAAATGCCATGAAAATTAAGTGACCGCTGGAAAAAATGTAGTTCATATTATTGTTATCATTTTCTTTGGAAATATATAGTTTTTTGCATAATCTTAAAGTAATATACGGGTAGATATATCATTCAAATACAGGTAGTATGTAATTTATTACAGTAGATTTATGACTCCTGTCTGCTGACTGGATAACCGCGCATTAATTGAGTAACGCCGCATTTTTTTTTTACAGTTCAACTCTGAAATCAATAACATTCAACAAGCTTCATGGTTGACTGCGTGTACACTGTGTTTACAGACGGAAGTTATTTTAGATAAATATCATTGCAAAATGGACATACATATTTTAGTTCAAGCTATTATATACTTTTGTATCTTTATAGCTGGATTTATTGTGTCAATTCCCGTTGGTGTAAACAGGGTAACTTTTGTTTTATCTTTACATTATATTTTCTTTTATTTCTTGTGCTAATTTTTCCCAAAATGTTATTCTAGTTACCTCCCCTAGCAGTACATGTATTCATCTAGATCTAAATGAAAAAAGTTTCTTAAAAATAGAAAAGCTCTAGATAGTCTAATTTACTAATTTCTCAAAGTAAGATGTATCTATGAAGTCTATATACCAGAAATATACTCATTTTGTGTTTATAAAATCCTTCTATAGTTTGTTGTAGAATCAAAATATGAAAATGTTGAAACTATATTTTTAGATCTACCTTCATTTAGTTAAGCTAATATTATCTGTTCCCAACTTTTTTGAAAATATTTTTTAACAGTGAAACTGATATCAAAGCTCTGTGGTACAATCTCGGACTCTTTGATTTGAAGTGTACAGCGAAAAAGCACAGGCTGGGAAGAAAAAATATGACCAGATTGATAAAAAAAACCTGTGTTAATCTTAAATGTGTAAAAATACTACTGTCAGAGAATTTTTTAAAAAATGCATAAAACACAAAATTTAAATTTGAGCCGCGTCATGACAAAACCAACATGTATATGTAATGGGTTCGCGACCAGCATGGATGCGCATCCGCGCAGTCTGATCAGGATCTATGCTGTTCGCTATCAGTTTCTCTACTTGTAATAGGTTTGGTATAGCGAACAGCATGGATCTTGATCAGACTTCGCGGATGCGCAGGCTGGTCTGGATCCATGCTGGTCGCAAACGCACTATGTTGGTTTTGTCATGACGCGGCTCATTTCACATTTTTACATAGATCACCTGGTGTACTTAAAATAGAAAGATACGCAAAAGATAACTAAGAAATATACTCAGAAATGCATTGAAAATCATATTTTTGTGTTATTCTCAGCCCGATTTGAGTGAAAAACGTTGAAACGTTGTTCAATTTTGGATAATTTTTCACAGAAAAATAGTAAAGTATAGTGAGCGAATGCCCTGAAATTCTCCACACAAGTTATTGGCATAGATCTACTTCAAATGGATAATTTATGTCGGAAGTTTTTTACCACTCCTGCCATATCAAAAAAAACGTCAGTGGAGTCCCTTTAACTTGTAGTATATTTTAAGGGGGCTCATATTTCACATTTTTTGTTTGCTTTTGATACATTTATGCTGAACAGGATTGTTTTTTTTATCAAATTGGTCATATTTTTTCTTGCCAGGTCCGATACTCATGCCTGCGCGGAAAAGTTAAATTAGTGTGTGAGTAGAGCTATGTAACACCGCACTTTGGGGTCAAACGCACTTTGGGGTCCGACCCCAAAGTGCGTTAAACTTCGCACCGCACTTTGGGGTCCAACGCACTTTGGGGTTAAAATCGAGAAATTGACCCCAAAGTGCGTTAATATGCTACATATCAACGCACTTTGGGTTCAGGAGGTCTCAAGGTGTCATCTGAGTTCTGCTTAAATACTGAGTACTGACTTATTTTCTATCTGCGACATTGGAATATTTGAGGTGGAATTCAAGATGGCGGTCAATACTTTATGATGCTTAAGATATAAAAGTTTCATTAATTTTACCACTTGAAATATCTAAAAATTGTGTTCATATAACAAAATTACGGTGGCATAAAAGTGACATTTGCATTTTTTTGTTTTTAGTTTTGTATACATATTTTATTTTAGTTTTGCATACATATTTTTTCAGTTTTGAATACAATTTTTTTTTTAGTTTTGCATTCATATTTTATTTTTGTTTTTTGTTCATATCTTATTTTTGTTTTTCATATATATTTTAGCCAATATAAACAGCCTTCAAATCTCATAACAGCCCATAGGTGAATATAAAACTAGCACAGTGGTTTGGTCCCATTTCGGCCCATTTTGGAATCGGCCGCGTCGTTTTCGGCCAGTCAGTTCTTAAGCACATCCAGAAAATGTGCAGAACTTATATGCCAGGTGTGCCGGATCAAGGTCGGGGTCAGACCTTCAGGTCAAAGGATAAAGACTTGGGTTTCATGTCCGCTACTTATCTCCGAAAACCCATGAAGGATTTTAAGGCACCTTGTGACAAATGTTAACCACATCGAGACCATATGCAGAACCATTCTTTGGGTTACCGCGGACTATATATTTATATATATATATACTAAAAAGTGTTGTTATTTTTTGATACCTCCAAAAATGAAAATATTGGTATTTGCAAATGGCATTTGCAAATGAGGTACGGTAATTTACAGATGGCGAAGTGTTTAAAAATGGTGTTTTACAAATGGTGTAATTATCCAAACCTCTAATTTGCAAATGGCGTCATGTAAAAATATGTACGAAAAAACAAAATAAAATATGTACAAAAAACCCTAAAATGAAATATGTATGCAAACTAAAAAAGAATATGTATGCAAAACTAAAATAAGATATGTATGCAAACTAAAAAAGAATATGTATGCAAAACTAAAAAATGTATGTATTCAAAATTAAAAAAAAAAATGTACGACAAACAAGCAAAAATGTGTACGAAAAACAAAAACAAAAAAGTATAAAAAAATACAAATGTCACTTTTATGCCACCGTTCAAAATACAAAATACAGATATTGTGCATTCCTAGAATTAAAAGATGCTGCGAAAAATATCCCGTTCTGTCGGTCATTTACTTGATAACTTTTGGTGCCATATTGAGCCCCATTTTAAATATGTTGGGAATGAAATAAAATGCAGTTAATATTTTTTTTCCAAAGAACTATAAATATACTCTATTGCAATGTTCTGGTGAAACATCAAGTTTTTCGATCGGACTATAAAAAGTGATTTTTACAAAAACATTATTAAGCTTATCAACAAACTTAAGGGTTTTTGTAAGCTCCGTAACAACGGTTCGCCAGAGGCTTTTTTATGGTAAATCTTACATACTTCTTTAGAAAGAGCAAACATGAATTTAATAATGTTTAAGTAATGGTATCTGAGAAATGTAAGATGCTTGTTACCTGAATAAAGTAGCGATAAATGTGAAATTATTTGTCATAAAAGAAGTCAAAACACTGTAGTGTTTGACTTCCCTATAAAATACTAATTCACTATAACTGTACTCATCATTGCCAAAAAGCAACAAATGAAAAAGATGGTTCAGGTAATTGGCCAATGTGTGTTTTTTGGATAATGTAGAAGAACATCAAAATGAAAAAGCTTTTAAGAAAAACAAATAAAAGCATAATGGGCCTTTAAAACGTTATTTTTAACCCTTAGGGTGGGGGGGGGATCGATACCCCCCAATCCCCTCTATACCCCCAGTGAGTATTTTACATTATTCTGAAGCTCCGCTCTTAATGTGCGACTACTTAAATAGTTGATATCTTTAGTACTGCCTGTACTGACTACTACTTAAAGCCGCATCTACACCTAGTCAAGTTTCTTATGTCACATTTAGCTAAATAAATGGCTCTTTCAACATATTATCAGGCACATTTTTTACTGAAATGTCTTACTAAGATTTCCCAGAGATTATACCTTTGTCTATGCTAAGACAATCATATTTCTATAAAATGTGTAAATAAAAAACGGGAAATAATGCATTTAGCTAAAAACAATGGAGTTAATAAAAGGTGTACATTCTTTTAAAATAAATGGAAAATTTGAGAAAAAATATTTTAAGCTTAATAATTGATACAAATTCTTTATTTGGTGATTTATTTGGTGAAAGTTCTTTACTTACTAATCAAGATCATTTAAATCCCTATTGATTCTACTATAATTCAGGGCACATGTTTGTGTCTATTTAATACCTTGATGTTTTGTTTACCATTGACTTTGACTACAATATATTATTTAAAACATAATGAACATTAATTTTCTATGACCCCAAAGTGCGGTCGTTTGCATGATGTTAAAGGTACTCCACTGAGGTACGACCGAATGTCACAAAAAAAAGTAAAATTTCACGAACCGATAATTTTTTGTTACCTGCATGTTAGGGACATTCAAACAGAATCAGTGATACATTGATATGTGTTCTTTGGATTGGCAAGTCGTTTGAAATACATATTTCCTCCAATTTTGTGGGAAAAGCGTTTAAACACCTTTCAGTTTGCAAATGCATATGTACCTGTTTAACGCACTTTGGGGTAAAAATTGGACCCCAAAGTGCGTAACGCACTCTGGGGTCGGACCCCAAAGTACGTAACGCACTTTGGGGTCGGACCCCAAAGTGCGTTTGACCCCAAAGTGCGGTGTTACAGAGTTACAATAATAAGGTACTAGTATTTTACAGCATTAGAAAAATACCATTGTTTTTGTAAATTTTCAATTTCAGTGGAATTTTCAAGGAGACTGTATATTATATGCTGATATAGAATGGGACTCGAAAGCATTTGTGATGCATGCATCCAGTCCGGCTAACTGTAACTTTCCTATATACTACAGCGTGTTCGGCATGATATTTTATGGTCTTGGAAAGGGAATCTTCTATGCCTTTGCCACATTCAAATCTATAAAGAAGCCTACAATTGGGTAATTCTTATTGTATATGATTTGTATGTATAAATGCATTATGTGCTATTTGCTTCAGTCTTGAATTAACTTCTGTTCTGTCTCCCATTAATATAGCCAAACACCCGTCAAGTACATGTATATTATATGACTCCTAATCAAAGTTAAAGCTGCATGCCTCCAGATGAGGCATAATGTTTCAAGAAAAATGAATAAAATGTCATTAGATTTTGCAGTATTTTTAATCATATTGAATTCAAGTGCCATTTGCAATGTGTAAATTACTGTCTTTGTTCACTTTACAATATTTTACTTTCAGATCAATGTTCATGATAATAAGCGTAAATCTGGAGGCAAGCTTCTTTAAAGCGGTGATCTTTTTCTTAAGCTGTTGAATGAGAGTCTGCAAATATTGTGAAAAATCTGTCATGTTACACATCCCTATCTGATCAAACTTATGTTACGTTCAATGACAGTAGACTCAAGCTTTCTTAGCCTGACAGATCCGGCACTTCTGTTTTTTTTTTAATAATGGGATTTTCCCATTGTACGCCCTGACTTGACATTTATAAGTACATGTATTAAATTTAATTACAAAATGATGTTTACATATTACGAAATGCACGTCAACTGCAGACCTACAACTTAATTTCCGCCTGGCTTGATGTGCAAAATACTAAACATTTCATTCTGGCTAACTTAATGTCATCTGGGATAAATTTAAAATGATTTTACAAACAAAGTGAGCCATACACTTTATGCCCCTCTCTCAGCATTGGAACACCGAACACACATAGTTTGAAGCGTCCGTCATTCATTCCGTCCGTCTGTCCGCACTCATTAGTCGCAAGTGCCATGGATACTCAAGTAGCTACAGTGCACTTTCTCTTTGATGATTGTTTATGTTCAAAAAGTATATTGATGTTCACTATTCAAAGATGTTTTCACTTAAAAATAACTAGGCATAAGTGACAACGTGTCACGTGTCGCGTGCAAAAATCAGGTTTCCAGCTCAAAGGTCAAGATCACTTTTGTATTTCAAAGTCATGCTTTGATTTTGAATTACCATGTAAGATGGTGACCAATATCATCGCAGCGATTACTTCCCTTGTCCAGTATAAGAGTTGGGAGGATATGCTTTGTGGACATTGCTCGCCCATATGGTCTCTTTCCGGTGGCGAGGGTAAACAAACCCAAACACACACAAATTTGTGGACATTTGTCTGTATTCATCGATACGTCTTGTTGATTTTTACAAAGAGACAGTCACTGTTGACTGAGCTTATTTTACTTTATGTATCACAGCATAACAGTATCAAATATTGTTATTGTTGTTTTTTGTTTTGTTTCGTTGTATCTGTTGTTGTTTTTTTTAAATTTATAATAAAGTAGTTATAATGATAAAACTGATATATGTTACAGGTTCGAGATGTGGGTAATGCCGTATATTCTACTGAATGGGGCTCACACGTTCGTCGCCTTGATAGTGTCATGTATGCTGTCTGTTGGCTTTCTTCAGTTCTGTAACGGTATCAAAGAAAATGAGCTTGTAACGAGGTAACTTTATTATAATCAGCTTATCTCTTTATGTGTTTCACAAATAATCATTTTCGTTTACCAATTACTAGTAACTACATTACTTTTTATGCTAGACCACTTTTTCAGGTATAATTTTCACCTGATTCTATGCCAAATATTTATAAGTAGAACTTAAGTAGTGATCAAAAAGTAACATAAGTGCATACTTACTTGGAACTCACAAATATCTGTCCAGTTATTGACTTTCACCGCGTAAATAGTAACTTTAAAGACTCAAATTGTGCAGTATTAACACAGAGGTGTGCAATTCTAGGGCTGAAACGAGCATTATGTTGATTAAATGAATCAGTATATTTTATAGTAAATCAAATTGAAAAAAAAATGAATAAGCGCATACAGTTGCTGACACATATTGAAAGCCTCTAATAAAATTTAATGTTTACGTCTACATCATTCTTTAGAATGATGACCTTGCTTGCCTATTGAAGGAGACTTTTGTGATTCGCCAATATGCATTAACTTAATCCAGTTACATATCTATCATTGTATTTGATATGCGGTATACCTGAGACATTTTACTACTTGTGCCATATAATACTGAAATAAGGAGATAAAATATGATTGCGACAATTTTATGAGGTAACACAGACTTCGTGAATGATGTACCGAGGTAACGCTTGATTATTATAAAGCACTAGTAGTTTGGCAAACGGTAGTTAGATCGTCATTTTAACGATTGATACTAAAACGTAATCATATTCCTGGAAATATTCGTAATGCTATAATTAAAGTACATGTATGATGTCATAGCTACATTTCTTTTGATTTGATTTTCTGTAAATTATCTGGTCCGTTAACTCATTTCCACAAGACTTTGCACATATTCGGTGTTACTTTTTTGCACATTGTTTTCGTTATTCTTACATTCCTGCGTTAGGCCTACTTGATCTATAAGGCGCATTTTTTGTCAGTAGTATAGATGAAGACTTGTCACACATCCGGGCAGTCTGACCATGCTCTATACTGTTGTCTGATGGTAGGACAGCTCAATGGTTGTATTTTGACACTAAAATGTCATAAATTTTGACTGTTCCAGGTAGAAAGTAAGGGAAGTCAACCACACATGTTCAGCAGGTTAAGATAATAATAATGGGTTGTCCGTAGCCCTGTGTTTAAGGTCGTTGTCTTCAATTTACATGTACTCGCCAAACCATTTGCCCCTCACCGCTGTGGGTTCGAATCTCAACAGAGACTCTTACATGTGAGGAAGCTATCCAGCTTGCTTACGGAACGTCGGTGGTTCTACTGAAATAATGCACGAGAGGGCACATAGGTCTTCCTACACCGCTGACCAGTAAAGCTAGAATGTCACCATATGACATATATACTGTTGGTGCGACGTAAAACCCAACCAAATGTTTTTTTTTCTTTATCACAGTTGCGGACTTTTTGCAAACACAGAATGGACACGTTACGGTTCTAGTGAAAAATTTAATGCCGGGCCATACACGTCATTACTAGCGGTGGCACAGGTAAGTATTTAACTGTCATTGAATTAGATATAAGATATTTCATTTGATAGTTTCTGAGTGATACTATTCAAATATGATACACAGCTGGATGTGTACTAAAATAGATTGATCGAGACGCACGGCCGAGTATCTCAAAATGTAACGCACACATGTTTATATTCTTAAAAGCTATAAAAATGATACATGCAATATGTAAATGATTATTTTTTTTACCTATTTTTGTTTATGCATGTATATTCATATATGATTACACAAAATGATTATCATAAAGATTCAATATTCTTAAGTAACTTACCATGAAAAATACAAGCAAAGACATTGAAGACGGGTCGTCTTTGAAAATAAAGATTTTTCTTCTCTAATGTGACATGTATGTTATAAAACAATTGCTGTTACACATAAAGCAATTTACAATAAATCAGAAGGATCCAGCTAGAATAATGAGTCAGTACTTTATTGTTTATTTTCCATTGTGCTTTCAACGAAAAACGGAAACGCAACACATTTTTTTTATTTGTTAGATTGCGTCCTGGACCTGCTTTCTGTTATTTTTGCTGCAGACAGCTTTATGTATCCTGCGCTTTGTAAGAAACAGACGGCAGAGAAGCGGAAATGCGGGAGCTGACACAAAACGAATCGCAGAACTTGAACCGACAGCTTAATTTGTGAATGAAATGTTGACAAATACATAACCTGTAAAAATGTGAATATGTATAGATGGCATTGGAAAAAATAACGAAACGTTGAAAAGTCGTCTGCGTGATATTCTTGCGGCAAATGATAAAATCTGAAAATATGATAATAATTAGGGCGATGTGATATTTTTGTTGTTTTTGAATATTGATAATATTCCACATTGTATAAAAAGATATTCTTACTTATTTTCTTGTTGTATTGATAAAGGTTTTAGGACCGTGCCTTAGAGACTGTGTTTCGTAAAATTAATTAAAGCATTACTAACCACTGATCACTTTATTTAAATCTGATAAAATAAAATAGCACATGCATGCCTCTTAGTCTTGTGAAAAAAGTGCTAGAATCTACATGATATTTCTGTGATATATGATAATTATTATAGACTTAAGACAGTAATGATTTCTTTTACAGTAGTTAAAGAGCCGGCATGATGCGTCGGACCAATAATCTAAGGATTGCAGGCTGCGTTGGTTCACATCACGTCAGGGATCAGCTGTTGTTTCCTTGAAACTCCTTGCTTAGTACTGGTCGGATCCAGAAACGAATTTGGATATTCCACTTTTTTACGCCCCCTCCCAAAACAATCAATGAAAATGGCGAATATTGTTATGCACCAGGCAAACCGTCCGTCTGTTAGCAATATCGTGTTCTCCCGACCTGTTAGTATTGAACGATGGAAGGAAATTGTTACTGTTTGGCACTGATGTTAACAATAAATAGACAACAATGTGCAAAGTGCATGTTAAACTTTCCTTAGAAATAATAGACATTATTATGAAGTGTGAAATTTCATGTCCGCTCTGTATCTTTTGAACCGATGGAAGGGAATTGATTGACAGAAATGTTTACCATATACATGAGCCGATGTGCACATCGCACATTTTACCTGATATTTTCGTAGATGAAAAATGAGCCCAGTCCGGGGGGGGGGGGGGTGTCACTTCATCTATGTAGACTATATAAGAAACACATTTAAGTCTTGTAATGTGAAAACTATGTAGCGCCAAGAACTTAGATATTTGACTGGCAGCATTGTCTTGTTGACCTCTACAAAACTGATGTAAATTATGTTCCTTTCATTAATATTGGTCACTTGATTTATATAAACTTACATACTAAGTTTTACTGTGTGAAACTACAATGCACAGAGCTTAGATATTTGGCATTAGCAATGCATTGTGAACTTCCCCAAAATAATTATATATCGTTTCCTTTGGGTCAATATTCGCCCTATCCCCGGGAGTCTCGTGATTTATTTAGGCTTATGAAAACACATTTTACTTCTATTGTGGAAACTACCGGTACATTACCTAGACTGGGAGCTAAGATATTAGGCATATAGCATTGCACTGTTGGCTATACAAAGCTGCTATTGATTATGCCCCTTTTGTCAATATTCGCCCAAATCCAGGGAACAAATGATAGTTAATATAGGCTTATATAAGAAAACATACAGGTCTGATCGATTGAAACTACAATGCACAAACCTTCTAAGATATTTGGAATGAAGCATTACCCTTGTGGACCTTCACAAAACTTGTTAGAATTTCGTCGAAGTGAAGAGCACCATGAACAAACTAAAAAGGAAAAAATCAAGAGTACAAAATCGATTTTTCAGAATTAAGAAAAATTCAAGGGACATTATAAAGAGGACAGAAAGGGGGTGGGGTGGAGACAAACTAAATTAAAACTCCTCAATTAAGACAAACATCGTGACTGAACCAAAGTGGTCGTAATTCAGTGTTGGCCTCAATTGTGGATATTCTTATCATTGCTTAAATACTTTATGACCATGACTTAAAAACCTACAAATACAATATTAAAGTTTGTTATAACATTTAATCTGATTAGAGCAAAACAAATTTGTGAAGAAAAGCTAATACAGTAAAAACCCTCAATTAAGACCACCATCGGGACTGGACCAAAGTGGTCTTCTTAATTGCGGGGTGGTCTTAATTGTGAATATTCTTATCATTTCTTACACATTTTAGTCATTTTGTCTATAATATTTTGTGTACAAACAATATGTATCTTAACCCGCAAATACAATATAAAAGTTAATGTCGTTAAGTTTATAATGTTACATCTGAGGGAAGATAACATATTTCGAAGAAATTAAATATCAATTTCTATTTAA